>NW_004524687.1:6686248-6701446 GCF_000260255.1 Octodon degus
TATATGAATGACAGGTGAAGCAAAACAAGGCAAGAGGAGTACATTTAGCTCAGCATGGTGGTGGTACATGCCTATAATCTTAGTACTCTGGGATGCTGAGGCAGGAGAATCATAGGTTTGGGCCTAGTCTGGGCAATTTAGCAATGTAGACCCTGTCAGTAGGTAGGTAGGTAAGTAGGATAGGTAGATAAGTAAGTAGGTAGGTAGGTAAGTAGACAGACAGACAGATAGACAGACATATACTTATGAGAAGAAAGGGAAATAACAGCAGAGAAAAGAATAGTGAGGGGGAAAAAGTAAATGCTGCTTAGAGATTCTTTTTCTATAGTTTTAAAAAAAGTTGAATTCCTGTCTCATACCTTTAGGCCAAGTTACCTAGAAGTCTTTGTTTTAAGTGAAGATTGTGAGAATCAAATGAGGTAATGTATATGAAGGCAATTCTTAAATTGTTAAATGCTAGAAATGTGTTGGAATTATTAATAAAGAAGAGATGAATTGCTGAGTTTGATCTTGTGCCTTAAATTTTTTTCACTGAAGTAAAGTTAGTGGAATGGGGTATAAAAATTGATTATCTTGCTAACCTTGTTTCTTTTTCATAAAACAGTTAGCAGACCTTTGTTGTTTCTGCAGAATGTCAGTCCTGTGCAGCGCTCACAGGCAGCAGTCGTAGAGGCAGATCACCACTCCCGCACACTGCAGGTGGTTCCCGCTGCAGATGGCAACTGAGATGGAGTGTTTGTTTAGGGAGCAAGGGGATTCTGAGCAAGGGCTCCGGTGTTCGATGGTGCCAAGGGACAGCATTGGATGTGTCTAAGCTGCTGCACGTGGAAAGAAATGAGTAGTTAGGAGAGAAAGATAGTTAGAAATTTATAATTTTACTATAGAATATGGGGCAAGGAGTGGCGAGGAGATTGGGTGGCCAAATTGCTTGTGGAGAGCTTTGGTTTATAGAAGATTTGAAGGACGTGAGAGGTGGTTTGTGAATGTATCCAACCAGCATACAGAGTTCAGTAGGGACATTTCGACTAGATATTTGGATTTGGAAATGACCAGAAAACAAATGAAAATGATTGCATCATGCAGAGGGCAGGTGGATAAGAGCCTGTTCACCAAGAGCACTTGTGTTGTGTATTTTTGAGGATTACATAGCAAATGATGAGCACAGGTTCACCACTGAGAAGCAGATCAGAAAAGAACAAAGTAAATCAGAACAGAGTGCAGCACGGAGAGTGAATAAAGCTGGTCTGGAAGATGGCAGTGGGAAGACTAGTGCAGAACCTCCCTTTCCTCTCCTGTCTTCCTGTCCTCTCCACTCTGTCTCATTGCCTGGCCCCCCTGCTCCCTCCTTCTTTTCTGCCAGTACCCTGCCAGCTGTGCATGTGTACCCCTACTCCTGTTGTTGAGGGAGGACTTGGTGGCCTCTCCATTTCTGGAGTGTCCTGTGTACATCAACTGTGGTGTTGGCCTGACAAAGCTGAGGCTGAGGCAAGGAACATGATTTTCTTAGGACCTGGAGAAATGGGAATCATGCATCAGGGCAAGGGTGGGTTGTAGGAGTGGAGTAGGAGGATGGGACTACTCCAGTACTTTTAATTCCTGTTTTTATTGGAATGCATGGAGATTATGTCACAGCATGATGCATAAGCCAGGATCAAAAACCAGCAGGATTGGTTCACTTTTTGCACTCGAAGCCCTAAACCTTCCTGGCTGTGTTGCTGCGTTAATCCTCCAGGAATTTGTCTTGGTTGTGCTTGGTTTTCCAAAAGTATACATCAGCATCTGACACCAACATTACTCCGAGTTTTCTTGCTCTCATGGAGCTTTTATGGCTTTATCCTGGGCATCTTCTTTGTATACCTTACTTCTCATTTTGTTTCTATTGGGACTTGATGGTCTTTTGGTGACCCCCCTGGAGAAAATGGTGAGGGAATTTAGAAAATAAAGACAACAAACAAAGGCAGAGGTCATATGGAGGCCTGTTTGCCTGATGGTCAAAAGACCTGAACAACAACAGTAGGGGCATTTATACTCTTGCAAAGTTAGTATCATGAGACACAAGGTTGCCCAATGACTAATGACTAAAATTGTCTAGGCAGGATGCTTTTCTCAAGACAGGTAGCCTGACTGCTTTAAGCACTGAGGCCTTGTCCTGCCCTCACACATGCCCAATTTCCACCTTGAGACACTCCCAGTGTGTTTCCTCACTGACATAGAGATTTTTCTTTCAACTCTTACCTTTAGTTCAAATTGATGAACTCTCTAGAATTCTGCCTGCCATCCAGCAGGCTCCCTGAACTAACTTGACATATACTGATCTGTGCTGTGTTGGAGGGGGAGAGGTGCTGTAGTCATGCTGTCCATAATCGTGTGGCTCTGCTTGCTCACCTGCCTGCCACGTGGATTTGCCATCATTGTGCTGTTAGCAGGCACCTCTGTGGTCCTGGTTGGCTTCCCAACCCCGGCACCAATAAATGGCTTCTGAGCAAGTCTGTTTCCTCTGCATTTCATTATCCTTTCTTCTCCGGAAGAAGATAAGCGAGTATGGCCAAAGATTTGTCTTCTCCCACTTTCCCCCTCCTTCTCTTTCACTTCACTTATTTTTTCATCTGTTCTCTGAGAAGTCAAGGAAGAGGAATGAATTAATTGTATTTAAAAAAAAGCTGATAAAAGTCACATGATTTTAAAAGGCACACAATAGTTACTTGTAATCTTTCATATGAAATGCTCGCACCAAAAACAAAGTAAACCTCCCATAATTAAAAACTGAAATTTTTTTTGTGTTAAATATATTGTGAAGTCTCAGTCCTCCAAGCTATTTGGTTTTGCCCATTAGGGCTACTGTATTATTTGCAAGCTCTGAACTTTGAAGAAGCATTTTACTATATAGTACACCAAGATGATTTTCCAATTCATTTCTCTCTCTTTTTCTTTAAAAAGATTAAAGCTCATTAAAAGGAAAAAAAAATTCCAGATAAATTTTGCTTCCTGCTTTCTGAAAATTAGAACATACAATCCATTGACTTCTGCTTTCCACCCTAACTTCTATCCAAACTGGATATAATAGTCACTTGTAGGTATTCTCTTATTTTTAGATCCCTAGTGACACTTGCTTTCTGCTCATTGGAACAGATTATTATTTTTTATTTCTTTGTCTCATTTGATAGCTTTTAATTGCTTCAGCTAGTAGAAATCTTTTTTGGAAATGATAGAAACAAACACCTATCTGGTCACTAACTTAAGGAGTTTGAACTGTTTCTGTTGTATTGTTTTTGGCATGGGAGGTACGTGTGTGTGCATGCACAACCTTGTGTTTATAACTTTACAAATGAGGGGAAATCACAATGTGATTTTTTTTTTCAAGACAAGAATGTTACAGAACTTGGTGGAAAGGTTGTCTTAATCCTGGACAGTTGGGGCTAGGGAGATAGCTCAGTAGAAAAGACGCTTGCCGGGCAAGCTCAAGGGCCTGAGTTCAATCCCTGGTTCTGAAAAAAAAAAAATCCTAGACAATCTATGTTAATGACATTTTTATAGCTACTTAGTGCTTTTAAGTAAGTATCTTGAACCCCAGGGAAAGTAATTAACCTGGAGATAAAAGGTTCACTTGTTTTTTGCTTTTATTCTAGACCAGTGGAAACCATGTGGATGGGTTTGTCAGTTGTTTTGTGGCTGCTAGTCACTTTATAGACTTACAGTTTCAGTGCATTACTCAAGGAACCTACTAGATAAGGTTTTTTATTTTCTTTTTTTAATGAGGCCTCTTAAAATGATCTGTTGCTTGATTTTCAGTAATTAAAACAGAACTTTAAATATTGATAAAATCCTTCAAAGAAGTATCTTAATGAATGATTCCATTGTTTTGTTTTGTTTTGTTTTTAGGTAGTATGTACATTGACACTCTTGTAATATAAATTAGATTAACATTTCACTCCTATTGTCAATATAGGGAGCTTTCAACTATTAAAAAATTGCTCAATTTATTCATTTGGAAAAGATTTATAAAGTTAATACATTCATGTTGCTTATATTGGAATTAAAATTAATCATGTAAGTGAAAAAATCTTACATTAGAGCCTTGAAATCTCACCAAGGCCTGTGTGTTCTGTGTGTTTTGGCTACAGCCCTACCACTTATGTTATGGATGAAGATGAACCTCGATTCCTTGAAGAAGTTGATTACAGTGCAGAAAGTAATGATGAGTTAGACATTGAGTTGGCCGAAATCACATGTGATTATGAGCTTTCTGCTCAAGAAGAAGTGCTTTCTGACTCTGAATTGTCATGAACCTACCTATCTTGAGCCCTCTGCCATCTCTTATTAACTGCAAAGAAGAAATATCTTGGTTTTTATTACACAGGAAATTCGAAAGAAATGAGTTTACAAGGAATTAACTCAAAAAAAGATTAGTAACTTGGGCCTGTTTGGTTTCAAGGCAAATAAATATGTTACTAATTCATGATAAAATTGGTACTTGTTTTATTTTAGGTGTTTAGTGTACTTTCCATCGCATTGGATTATCAAATAATGGATTTCCCTAAAAAAGAACCCTGAGTATCATTGCATGAGTTTTTATCACCTTTGGTTTTAATATACACCAAATGGATAATTTTGAAGTTATCAGAATATAAAATCTGAATTCTAGAGTTGTTGAAAGCAAAACTCTGTGTACATGGATTTCTATAGATGTGTTTGTATATAGGTGGACAGATGTAAGACTGTTCTTAAGAATGATGTTTGCTGTTGAATTGTGACTGAAGTAATCTAGAATTTACCCTGAAGCCATTATATTCTGCATTTACCAAATTAAATAAAACTATATCAAATATTGTATTTATTTCATCATCCTTTTTGACCAGCTTCAGTTATTTGATGCATAGAACTTTGCAAGAATATAAAAATCCAATATTTGAGCACATTGATACAAAATTCTTTTAAATTTTAAAATTTAAATTTTATCGTAATTCTAATTCTTATCCTAATTCTTTATTAGTGTTTAGATTTTGATGGTATAAGTATACCTGTGCCTATTATAAAAGATACATTTGAACAGCTCTTTTCTGTAAAATTGTACCTCAGAGTTGTAGCTAAAGTTTCTCATTGTTCTCAACTTGTTAAGAAGCTTTAAAAACACTGTCAGGAGTGATCTGCTATTAAGTGTGTATTTGTATATTGAGCTATTCTGCATATGTGAACTATACTGTGCTGTTGGGCTCATTGAAGTACATTTGTTTAGGGCCTGCTGATACCAGCACTGAAGTTGTGATAACTACCATGAGCCTAAATCATTTCTAGTGATATCTTCCTGACTTGCAGGGATGACTGTCTTTAAATAAAATAAGTCTAGCAACTATGGATAATTGCTTTAAGCACTGAGTTTCGGTTGTAACAAAATGGTAAAAGATGCTACAGCGGCAGATTCTTGCCAAGATTCAGGTACTTAGGTTTTTGATCCATATCGTCCTCACTTATTCCTAGCTTCTTGGTTTTTTTTTTTCATTTTTGTTTTTGTCTTTTTGAGACAGTTTCATTATGCAATTCAGGCTGGCCTTGAACTCACTTTGTAGCCCAAGCTGACCTTGAACACTGATCCTACTGCCCCAACCTCCCTAGTGTATAATATTCTTTAAACTTATTAAAATGGAAAAGAGATTATAAAAGTATATTACAGATTTAGGCATTTTTCAGTTGATTTTTTTCTTTGAATGAATGACATATCGTTCACAATGTAGGTTGTCTCTGTCTTGAGAACCAGGTTTAAACATGTGATATGGGGCATTTGAAAAAAGAAGTCTTTTCCTCTAAAAAGTATTAATCTCATAAAATAAAAATTAAGTAGACTGAGACAGTGAATCAGTTTTACCAGGGCAGCAGCCAAATTTAGGAAAGATGAACTAACAAGGTATTATTTATTAAAGACTTATTTATTATAAATAATTTTTATGTATAAAGCAATTGCATATTATAATTATACCTTTTTTAGAGGCTAGATTGTGGAACTACTATGTCCATGTATGAATTTTTCTTGGATTTTACAAAATTAGAAATTAAAAGTCATATAAAAAGTAACTATTAGTTACTATAATGTTCAGAATTGCTCCAAATTTTAAATTATTTTAGCATTATAAAAACACCATGTACAGTTTTTTTATTGATGAAATTCATCTTTTACTTTATGTTACAAACCTGAACATGGTTTTTACTAAATATTCACAAGTTGAGAAGGTTTTTATAGTTAAGAAGTGGGTTTTTTTATGAACCATAAATTGCTTTGGAAAAATATATTTTCAGATCCTTACTTTCCTAAGTAGAGGTATAATTGTGATTGGCTATCATCATTTCATGTCTCATTTTCACATCTGTTGCCTCATTTCTTTTCAAATTTCCAAAGACATTTCAGATGCCTTCTGTACCACAGGCCTCAGCAGTGCGATGAGGTCTGATAAACTTCAGCTTCAGTTCATTGACCTTGCTTTTGGTGCTCTGAATGTCCTCAAGGGAGTTTGGATCTAATCCAGTGGTTCTTGCATTCAGGTTCCTGGAAGGGCTTCTTGGGCCAGGTTCCCAGTGGCACAGGCTGGGTTCCCAGGCCCTCAGCGCTCACCAGCCCCAGCCGTGCTGCAGCCTGCAATGAGAGTCCGTGACATAATCTCCTGTACTCCTGTAGCAGCACACTCCCCCTAAAAACTTGAGAACCTGCAAACTAGAAATCTGCACCAGGAGAATTAAAATGAAGCTTATCTGTACAGAAGAAAAGTGTATAGCTGGCTCTGTAAAGCCACAGGCTTACCCAGGCATGGCAGAATCTTAGCCTGGGTTTCCTCACAGCCAGCCTCACACTCAGAATTAACACCAAAGGGCTTGCTGTCTTTTGCCTTTCCCTAGAGAGTTTGGACTGTTGCAAGTTTAAAAGATTTTCTTGAATTTGCGAAATATATTTAGGCAATGTAGAACACAAAACTTATGGTTCACATTGGCTTCTCCTTGTGGTCACAGTCTTGCCTGAATGCAGGAAGTGTAATTAGTCTGTGCTACTTATGCTACTTTTGTGTGGTATTTAGAAACATTGGTCTCAATCCTAATTGCAAATACATATCTGGGAATACTGCTTCAGAGGGTATACAGACAGCAATGAATATGATATTCTTTGATTTCAAATATTTAAATTAAGACTGACTATAATGATGTAGGCATTGAAATGGGTAATACAATAAAGTGTACTAATGAAATTGTTTTGTGCATGATTCAGATATGATAGCAATTAAACAATAAATGCATCCTTATAAATTCTCTTGTTTTCCTAACATACTTAATCATTACAAAATGGATGGCTTTTTCTCTTATTCTGGGGAAGGTTTAATAGCCATATGTAAACCCTAGTTGTTTAATAGGAAAACTCTGGTTCTTTTGAAAAGAAAAAAAAAGAACATATCAAAGCAGTATTTTAACTGGGACATTGACCTACTTAATGTAGTAGACTGCTACTAAGTAAATAGTTTGATGATTAAAATATATTCAAATTCCTAAACATAAAAGGAAATCTGGAAGAAAGTTTCATTTTTTTAAATAGAGATGAATATCTTGAAGGCTGTGCCTTTGAAATGTCACATCCAGTTGTTCCCATGTCAGTGATGCCTGCTTCAGTAAGCAATTTCCCTGCCTGTTAGGACAGATGGAAGGTGACTTTTAGTCGACGTTGGTCCCCTTTTCTTCCCACTCCCCTCTCCAAGTGATCTTTTAGAGCTTGCCTGATTATTAGTCACATTTGAGCAGGTTACTTTTTTATACTTTGTAGTTGTAAACCATGCAGTGCTGAAGTCCAGGTGAACAGCGCTCTTCTGGAGGCGGTTGTGGCACTGCACGTGCTAAGCAGGGTGTAGCTTTCTGCAGTGTGTGGTGACCATGTGTATGCACAGATCTGCGCGAACCCTGTGAAACAGAACTGGCTTGTGGGGCCATATATTTCTAAACCCAGATAACTTTAAAGGGAAAAAGATTTAGCTGCAAATACTTAGAAAGGTTTATTTTTATAAGACAGATGTGAGATGATCCTTCTCAAAGCCATCATGGGTATGCTGAGTGATTAAAGGTGAGCAGTGGAAAAAGAGTAATTATGACCCATAAGCGCCCAGGTGTTGTTAATGTTCCTTTTAACCACACAAAGATCTTTGACAAAGGCAAATGTGAAGGAGTAGTAAAGGCAAAAATGCTTGTTACTAAAAAGAGAAAAGACTATGGTTTAATAAGTAAGATCTGCACTTAGAAAAAAGATTGGCCTCTCCAGATTTTTCTGTAACTGAAAGTGTAATTAAATAGGAATTTTAGAGCATTTAGTGCTACATATCTGCTAAATTATGTTCTTTATAGTGTAGTGACTTTATCATGTATAACTTCTCATTTTTACCTTGTATCTGTATGTGTGTATTTTTATTCCATTTCCCTCATTATCGTTGTTAGGAATTGTTGACATTTTATTGCCTCAGTGTGGGCCAGTTGAAACTGAATTGTAAAATTTTATACAAAACTGAAAATATACATTTTAAAGAATCATCACTGATAATGTAGAGAGAGAAATGGTCAGTGCCTACCTACCTTTGACAGCCTTTATTTCTCCCTCCTAAAAAGCTAAGCAAAATCACTAAATAAAAATCACTGTTAATCTCCCATGTGCTAAAATTCCAAATATCATCTTCTAGGTTGATTATCTCCCAATTATGCACTCTCCTCTTTGCTTAACCAGTGTTCCAGAATCATGCATTCTAAGGTCACTGACATCCCTGGGCCTTCAGCATTGGCACAAGCTGAGCTATGCCACCTGTCACATCCTGTCTGCTGACCCAGGACTGAGGCAGGGAGGTGGGCCAAGCCCACTCATGCAGAGGGAGTGCCAGGACTTTGGGTGGCAGTGCTGCTGCAGGACCCTTCCCTGGAAAGGAAAGTGAGAGGTACAGGTGGCCACTGTGCAGCCATAAGCAGAGAGCTTGCCTTGCATGAGCCTGCATGGGCAGGTCGAAGCCAAGACGATGACGAAAACCAGGTCCTGTTACCATTTCAGCCCTATGTACCTGTGTGCAAACCTGCAGGTTGTGTCAGTTTCATGGAGTTCACTATTGTGTGATTAGAATTTTCTGATACTAGTTAAGATGTGTTAAGTATCCCTGAAAAATTAGCAGTTTTCAGAGTTCCTTCCAGAAGAGGTAGCTGCACCCAAAATCCAGGTCCTCAGAGCAGCTAAAGGAAGAGATAAATTCTTTTACACAAAAGGTGCACTCTGGGCAGCCAAAAACAGTGGATGTCCTTCAAATCAGACTATTCCCTATTTTCTGTCTCAGAAAAATTTGGTGGATGTGAAAGGAGACACAATGTTGTCATTGTTGCTCTACATTCAGGGAATATTTCCTCCAGTGATACTTAACCATTGGAGACAATATTCTAAAAGTGGACTCTAGCAACTTCATAGTTCTCTCTAGAAGTCATGAAGGATGTAGTGTTAAGTATTTATAAGCAAACTGAGTACCTCTTTATGTCATGGTAAGGAGCAAGGGAGGGAGCAAACAAGAATTAGAGATCGATGGTTCTTAAGTTGATCATTAGACCAAAGATGTGAGAATCGAATGTTGGTAGGCTGAGCAACGAGTGGAGTGAAATCTTACTATTTCAAAGCTATCTCTCCTACCCACTACAGAAACTTCAAATCCCTGCCATTGTCCTGCATTTGCCCTCTCACCAGTACCACAAAACCACCAGTTGAGCTGCTATCACTAGTCCAAGGTCACCAATCTGAACTGTCCATGACCACTGCACCTCCTCACACAGTTAGGTGGGCTGAGGTCTGTGCCTGCGCTTGAAGTGAGCCAGCTGAGTCAGGCTCATGCTGATAGGTGACCATACCAGAAATATGTTGGACCCATTCATTGCTACCTTCCCTGGGGCTTCAAGGCACGTTGCAGAGAGCAAAGCTGACAAGTGTCTCTGTGTTAAGCACTCTCCTAGGTACTTTGTGAAGTGATACCAATGAGAGATCATTTCTGCTTCAGAACAATTCTCATATTTTCCAAATTTTTTACAGATGGGACAAAGGAACATCCAATCTGTTTCTACCCATTTTATTTTTTTGTAAAAACAAAGAGGACCTTGAATTTTTTATTTTATATAGAAAAAACAATTATTGAAACTGTCCCAGAAAAAAGTCTGAGCAGAAATTAATAAAATGGAAACTAATATGATAAAAAAAAGAAAAAACAGGTAATGATCTAGTGCAAGCTTTTTTTTTTCATCTGTCTCTTTTGGTTTCTTTTAAGGCTTAGCAAACTATATTTTGGTGGTGGTGAGCAGAAAGTTGTGCCCAATATATATGGTCTAAAGGACATTTTGTCTAATAGATGTGTCTAACGTGAATTTTGTTTCATTTTCTTTAAGTTGTTTTACTGGAAAGGTAATTCTTTTGGTAGTGCCATATCACTTCAAGTGGTAAAGACCAAAAAATAATTTTAGAGATAATACCCCCAAATGACCTGGTTTTTTTCAGATGCAGTTTTATTTAGAAGTAATTAACTATTTAATAGTGTAAAACATGAATAAGGTGACCTAAACAGCTCAACTTTGTATTTGTTAGTTTATGACAGAGTTGTTAGCAAAACTTAGAATATGTCTCCATGAAGTTTTGTGGTCCTGTGCATGTGTGAGTGCAGCCGTGAGGACCTGGCGAGGGGTCACTGCCTCTCCCCATTCTGAGCAGGTGTTGCTCCTGCTTGCCACAGGAAGACTTCCACTGTGGAGTGTTCTTACAGGGTGCATATCAAGTTCCTATGCCAGCAATGGCAGGAGTTCTGGGATAACCGTAGCTGTCTTGGTTGGGCTTCTCTAGAAGCACAGGCTCACTGGTGGAGGGTGGATATAGCAATTTAGGAGATAGGATTTTTTGATGAAAGGCAGAGTAGTCCAAAATAGCAGTCTGCACTTTAGGGAGATTTGTTGCTCAGTCTAAGAAGCTGAAAGTCACAGAATGAGAGATCAAGGATGCAGTGCCAGCCCAAGGCTGATTGTCTGGAAGCTCCCTAGAGAGTAGCTGCACTGAGTCTACATTGGCCGGCTTAGGCTGGTACACTGTCCACAGGCAGTGGCAGCATGGCGAGGATACATCCATTCAAGCAGAACCGAGCACATAAGCTCAAGCCAGCTTTCTTCTCCTTGCCCTTTTGCTTCTTTCCATGCTGCAAGCCTACTTTTCGGTGCCACTCAGAATCAGGGCAGTCTGGTGTCCTACATTCCAATCATCTCTGGGAAATACCCTAACTATTTGCCATGTCAAAACTATCTGCCTGTCATTTGTCAGAATGTGTGTACCATCCACAGCTGTCAGTTCACAGCAATTTTTTTTTTTTTTAATGCCTGATGTAGTGCTGAGAGGTCAAGGTCTCAGGAGTAGACAGAGACAAAGATACTGCAAGCTAGGAAGAATACACACCTTGTGTTTTCACCTGGTTGGGAGCACGACAGTTCTTCACATAACTGGTTTTGTGTTTAATTTCCTGGCCAGCTCATCAGTACACCTGATGTGCTCTCTAGGAGCCCACAGGAGGTTTGCATTGTTGTACCAGCTTAGGAATTTTAGGATCTAACTAACTGCATCCTTTCAAATTATCTGACTGTTCAAAGGGACAGGGGACGACGACCTTTCTAAAATGAGATCAGTTTGCCTTTGGGGCAGGGAAGTTAATGTTCATTTAATCCACCAAATATTACTGTCATGGCTTGTGAGGTTATAATGACCCAAATGAATAGCAGTAACCTATTTGCCACAGGAAAATAAACAGTACAACTTAGAAAATTTTATCTATTCCATTCCTATTGTGTTTATAAGGAGGACAGAAAGCAAAAGATGTTCTACTAGAAGTCTTTATATCTTGCTGAAAACTGTCAGGAAATTGCCTTTTAATTTTGAATCAAAAATGTCCCTAGAACTATGGAAATTTAAAACATTTTTTGGACTGCTAGGAGGACAAACCCAAGAGACTCTTAGAGCTGGCTAATTCAGGTTTTGTGCGTTTTTATCAAATTTAGGTTTTGTGTGTTTACTTATATCCTCACTTAGTGGTTTTGTTGGTGAAACTGGGTGCTGAGACCCCTGGGAAACTGTGCCATTCCCTTTTTCAGGGGATTCAGGAAAGGGCAGGCCAGTCTCGGGCCTCAGTCTTGAACAGAAATCGCCCAAGAGTGCAGTGTGTGTGTGTGGGGCAGTTCATCTTGGTTGTTCCTTTGAGTGGCTGGGGAGCTACTCAGGAGATCAATAATACACACTCCTGGGTGTGTGCACCCTCTGCAGGTATGGCCTTCAGATTGATATCTGGTCCTGGCTCCTTCCTCCCTGTGCTGTAACCTTCTTGTGCTTACTGGCCATCATGGTGAGCAGCTTTGCTCCACCAAGCCTTCCTGCTGTGACATCCGTGCCTTTGAGCCAGCCCACCATGAATTGAAATGTCTGAAACAAAGATGAGCAAAAGTAACCCCTTCCTCCTTTAAGTTATTTATGTTGATTTGGTCCTAGCAACAAAAAGCTCAGTAATACAGTATAGAGTTTGTGCCTAATGAACAATTTGATGCACATACCTATACTCCCAGCTACTCTAGAGGCCACAGGGCAGGAGAGTCCCAAGTTGGAGGCCAGCCTGAGAAATTTAGGAAGAACCCGGCTTATAAAAATGGCTAGGGAATATAGTTTAGTGATAAACCACTTGCCTCGAATATATGACGCTCTGGATTCAACCTTCAGTACCACAAAACAAGAAAATACCCAGAAAGGGTAATTTGGTTGAAAGTTCTCAGGTATTAATCTCTTGCCTCCTGATCACTTAACCAGCTGGAAGGCCTTAGACAAGCCTTAGTTTCCACATCTGAAAAATGGCAACAGTGATTTGGATTTTTGTGTGGACTTAATTACATATTAATTGGCATGTTATGGCAAAGTAGTAACTGGTGCAGCTCTGTGGGTGGTAGCCACTTGGTTCAGTTTCATTTATCCTACTTAATATTTTAGAATTTTTCTGTTCTTGCATAGAAATTTTAATACTAAAAGTGTTCTCAGTGATCATCCAGTACCATTATCCTTTCTAGATGAGGAAATTCAGGGGAACAGAGGTTAAGTGACTCTCTGAGGTCACCCAGCTTTCTGATTTTGCCCCCCCATCAGAGCCTTTCTGATGTACATATTCTCCTGAGCATCCATTCAGCTGAGCAGAGCCAACTCTAATTTCAGGTTTGTTTCATATTCTGTTGACAATTATATTGCCCATCATTCCGTTTATAGCCTTGACTTTATAGCTTTGGGAAGCGTCTTAAAATATAATTGCAAACACTCTATCCAGCCAAATGTGTACTCCCTTTGCCTAATAATGAGGCTTTTAAGTGGTGCATGGGGAACAGCAAGATGATAGCCTAGGTCAAATTAGAAATAGAGCAAATGGGACTCGGTAATGGACTTTCCAGTGACACTAGCTGTCCAGCAGCCCATCTGTGATGATGTTGGTACATTGTGTATTTTGAAAGGCACAAAATGTCAAGTCATTGCACGAATGCTGGTGAAGATTTTGATTCTCTTGCAAAATCATAGTAAGCTACTTCAGGCTAATCTTTACCCTCCAAACCCCTATGTGATGTTCCTGTCCTTTGTTGAGAAGTTGTATGTACCTTGTTTGCATGTCTGCCAAAAGAATGAAAAGTTTTCTATTGTGTTGCTGAAGCAGTCTGATGATTCTGTTCTGTTTTAGAGTTCTGCTGTCTTCCAGCTCCCTTAGATTTGAGGCATATAAAACAGATCTGCCTGTTAGCTTGGCTTTTCTTAATTTACAGCATTCATTCATGCATTCATTTTCCAAACATTGCCGAGTCTTCATATGTAAGACCCTAGTGTAGATGAAATGAAAGCAAAAGAGAGTAAGACATAGTCATTATCCTTAAGGACTTGGAGCCCCATGGAGATAAGCTTGCCTTCAATAAACAAAATGATGCAGAATGACAGGAGGCATAGAAGAATGACTCTTGTGGACCAGGGCCTGGGGAAATGTGAATGCAGGGCTTATCACAAGAGGAGAAAGAGATTGGCGGGGAGAAGGGGTGAGGGGGCCGGGATTCTAGGCAGAGGGAGCAGGATGCACAAAGGCTAGAAGTGGGGGGTCTGCTCCTGAAGGGACTTGGAAGCTGTGCTGTGGGGTTTGTATGTGTAGGTCGGGTTGGGGGCCGTGGGTGGATCTTAAGCAAGTGAACGATAAGATTCATTTTATGTGTTAAGTAAAAAGAGATACTAGAAGAGAACAAGAGAAAGAACATTTGTGAATTACAGTTGTCAAAAAAGAAAAAAAGCGGCTGGGGAGATGGCTCAGTAGAATAAGCACTTGCCTGGCAAGTACAAGGACCTGAGTTCAATTCCCAGTTCTGCAAAAAAGAAAAGAAAAAAGAAAAAAAAAATATGACCTAGCTGGCCTTATTTGTGAAGCATAATTGCTTTTAACACATGGAAGTATATTTTCACATTTTCTTTGTATAAAACTTGTATTAAACTTAAATCTTTTGACCAAAAAAAAAAAAAAAAAAGGATTAAAATATGCATTAGGCAGCTGGGGCAAAATGCTTTGACACCTGCAATTTAAAGGAGGAATGGTCATCTGGCTCCAAGGCAGAAAGAGCATGGTGGAAGGGCACACAGGGAAAACTGCCAACCCATAGCAGCTAGGGAGCAGAGGGGAAGGAGGCAGGGAGGCCAGCCCAGTGAGTCATCTCCCCCAGACAGCCCCACCTCCCAAATCACGTCAGGCTAGGGACTCATCTGTGGGAGGGCCCACTGCAGGCATTTCACCCTCAGCCCCCCTCCCCCACGTCCACAGTGGGCTGCTCACTCTAGTGTGTTGGCTAGTCTCCTTCGTGGGCCCACGAGGAAAATGGCTCCCTCGCTTGGCAAGTACAAGTTACTACTGCTTTTGTGGAAGGCATCGTGCACTTGAATTTCACAAGCATTTATAAATTATGGACCTCAAGACCCAGAGCGCAGGCCCGGCGAGTGAGTGAGATGACCCCGGGCCTTCCGGATCCTGAACAGACCCAGAGCGCAGGCCCGGTGAGTGAGTGAGCCGACCCAGGCTGCAGGATCCTGAACAGACCCAGAGCGCAGGCCCGGGGAGTGAGTGAGAGGACCCGGGGCCCTCCGGA
>NW_004524687.1:6703792-6733620 GCF_000260255.1 Octodon degus
AAAATGTCAGTGGAGCATACTAGGCTAGACCAGAATTGTCACAGATTGACAGCTCTCTGAGGCTCGCAGGTCATATAAAAATTGGTAAATGCTTTTCCTTCTCACCAAAACTGCAAACAAATCCCCAGTTGATGAGTGTGCTGAGTAGCTACTTGCTATGGAGAGTTGTCCCGGAGAAGTGGGACGAATAGGAAATAGCTTGTCCACTCAGTTCACCTCACTCATTGTCTTAGGCAAATAGTGCGTTTCTTTGGACCTCAGCTTCATGGTCTATAAAGTAAAAGATTTCAATAGAAAATCCTGAGATTCCTTAGTTCTTTTGTTCAATGATTTGGCCTGCCTTTAGCTGTGAAAATAGAGAAAAGTTTCTGTGGTTTTCTGTTATCTGTACAAATGGAAGGTATCTTTCACAAAGTAAAATGAAAACTGTAAGCTGCAGATTTGTTACGCTGAAAGCAAATGCCTGCAGGTGAGAGCTGTGTGGCTTGTTACTCAACCTGGCTGAGCCCCATACTGGCAGGAGACTGTGGTGTTCAACTCACTTAAGTTGAAGCAGTAGATCGAAAGCGTTGGTTTATTATTCTGACTGTCATCATTATTGTCAACCTCATACTCAACTTTGTTCACTCTCCCTCTAAAGCAAATCTCACATGAGACTAGGAAGGGTGGGGGGAGAGGCAGAGAGAGAGAGAGAGAGAGAGAGAGAGAGAGAGAGAGAGGCAGACAGAGACAGACAGATAGCAGGTAGGACTGATGACATAGTGTCTGAGGAGCAAAGGAGAGAGCATGTTGTCATATTCTAAAGGCTCCCAGCCATATCTTCACAGTCTACCAATTTTTTAGGCCAGCTGCCCTCCAGCTGCCCTCCTTTTGTCCCACCAAGAAGCCAGCTAGGGTTGAGCTCTGGACCCTTCAGTTGCTGGGCAGTACCTGCTGTGCATCAGACTGGCTCAGCAGGTACCAGTGTTATGTACCTTGCATTGCTGAGGTGCAAATGTTTCTTTACTAAGGACCTCAGAAAAGTGTGCTAGTGCTCTTTTGGAAGGAAGGAAGAAAAGATAGAAATGGAGCCTCATCCTGGGCAGTGTGAGGGGCTAGGTGTTCCTGAGTGGGCCTTGTACAGGTAGCCTATAGGAATTCTGTGTCCTTTCCCACTTTTACCCCTCTTTGGCCCCGCAGCCCTCCTGTCCAGAGCCTTCGCCCTCCTGTTCTGGAGATGTGCCACCCCTCACCCAGAGCAAGGAACCCAAGCTCCCCAACATTCACTTGTATCTTCAGGGTTGTCCCCTGTGTTGTTGGCTGGGTCAGAGTGACATGAGAAAGGTCTGGCTTTGTGAGTAGGGGTGAGTGAGGAGCAAGTGGGATTTCAGCTCTGGGCTGATTCCCATTCCAAGTCTAAAAGGCCTGGAGACAAACATCACTTGCTCCCAGAAGGACTCATTTATCCCTGAGACCATCCATTGGGCCTCGTATAGGGTATTCTTCCTATCAAACTGATTTGTGGCATGTTCCCTGAGAAAAATTACCTGTTTGTAAAAATAATTTTCTTATTCATCAAGTTATTTAAACATGTGACCCATTTTCACTTTGTTTTTTGTCCTGGCCAGAAAGTCAGATCTCCTTCTGTATTATTATGATGATCATAGGTCTTCATAAAGTTTTGCATGTTGTCTTTGAAACAAATTTGAGTTTTAGGATTACCACGTGGAGCTGTCCCAGCACAGCAGTACTTCACTGCTGGCACAGGAGCCATTGTCTGCTGTCCTTGTGGGATTGTAGTTTTATTCAGGATGGCAATAAATCCCAGGAGGAATCATGACTGACCTAGGCTGGTGACTGCTACCCTGTCCTCTACCAAGTATCTTTCCCATGTCCCTTTCAGTTAGGAGAAACTGCAGGCCCCAGTTCTGGCCAGCGAGCCCTACAGCAACTGGGCTTTGGAATTGTCTCTTCCTTACAGGAAGAGACATGCATTCAAAAATAGGCCTTTTAGCATCTGCCAATATAGATGCTTCCTTTTCTTGGAAGTGCATGTGGTCCTGGAATTGCATCCATCTCGAAAACATGAGTACTATCTGGAAACTTTGTGGATCAATAACAAACGGTTTGAGAATGGTGAAACAGAAACAGCGCGCTCCTTACTGACACGGGCATCCGCATCAGATCAGGCCTGAACTCCCTGTTCTGTACTTGATTGCTTAGGCCAGTGTCAAAGGGGCTTTTTGTTATTGTAGCCTAATGAATCCTGACATGTCCCTTTACTTCCTCTTTGAGTTTCATACTGTTAGAGGGAATGTTGAAAGGTGTTTTCTACATATCTCTTCTGCTCTGTGCATCTTGTAAGAGACACCAATGGCTTTGATTGGGGTCTGCTTTTTCAGGGATGTTTGTGTTTCAGGGAGGTTTGGGAATAGAAGGCTATTGTGCCTTCTCAGGCGGAGAGCAGTTGTGTCGGCTGAGGAGTCAGCAGACGGGGTCATACACACAGTGAGCAGTATTGCTTCCTGCTCACTAGAGCAGCATGGGCTTTCCTGAGCGTGGCAGTTAGAAATGGTTCGAAAAGAACAAAATTTCATGGTTGCTTGTTTAAAGAATATAGGAGATAAAGAGAAATGATGCTTTAAGGTCAACTTTTTTTTTTTTTTTTTGTACATGAAATTGTACCTTCTAATTGAGGTGAGAATCATGAGGTAGGGGGGAGTGAAAAGGTTAAAAATGCTAAAAGAGAGAAGTGTTGGTGGGACTTGTGTACTTGACCAGGAAAAGGAGACCTAGAAATGCCAGGCATCTGATTTCTGCACCTCCCAGAGCAGCTGCATGCTGCTCTTGAGATGTTTCACAGCCATGACCTTGTCCTTGTCTTTAGTGAGAGGTCGTTGTCACTCAGAGGCAACAGTAGGACAGCAAAGTATGTTTCCTGCTTTGAAAGTTTTTAATCCACGGAAAAGTAGAGCACCCTAAAATAGGGTAGACCATATTTATTCTTCAGTATCATTAGATTTATAGAGAATGGTGAGCATTTTTGGCTGTGTGTTGAATTTGGGCACAGTTCCACCCCCAGATAATCTATCAGATAGCAGCAGCACTTTGATTTGGAAGTCGCTGTTGCCCTCATGGCAGGGGCTATGCTGTGTGCTGTGAAGAGGGCAGTGAGTGACCCGGCCTCTGCTGGAGAAAGAGGAGCCCAAGGCATGAATCAGTAACCATTAGACAAGTCTGCTTCAGAGGGAACACTGACTCTACCTGGAGGAGCTGGAGAAGGTCCGTGGATGACGTGACCTTCAAATGAACCTAGTTTTTGGGCATATGTCTGTGCACACAGGCACATAGCAACTAATAGTCACAACGCATTTCCGAATGTATCACCTCTTTCAACTGCGGTAGCAGGGCTGGGGGCTTCCATGTCCTCCCTGCTGTCCTGCAGAGGAAACAACCTATGGCACATAGAGATGGTGCGTGTAGTTTGTGCTGCTGGGTTTTCCAAGGCTGAGTCTCAGCCCATGCTGTTTGTTTGTTTCCATGCTGTTTGTTGAGCTGCACTTTCAAGGCTTTATTAGCAGAGGAGATTCATGTACCTCTCAGGCCAGGAGAGTGTTGGAGAAGCGAAAATTTGTACTAGAATTGCTTGGATCTTGATCCCCACAGACGGGAAAAATGAACCAAGAAATTCTAGTAATAGGGAGGAAAATGAAAGTGTGGTAGGCAGGGCCCTTGAGGTGTTCCCTGAGATTTCTGTCCCTGGTTATTCCACCAGGTGCTGTGAAGGGACTTTGCAGGTAGAATTAGGGTTGTAATTAGATGACCTTAAGATTGATCATATTGGACCATCTATCTATGTGTGTACAAAGTAATCACACAAATGCTTCAAAGGAGAAAAGTTGGTTGGAAAGACGAGACAGAGTTTTGAAGATGGAGAAAGAAGGTCAGGAGCTATAGCATGTGGATAAATGTTAGAAAAAGAGAGTGGCTGGTTGCTAGCAAAGAAATGGGGACTTCGGTCCTGTGTGGATGTGCATCCTGCCGGCTACCTGAGTGAACTTGGAAGTGATTCGCCCCCAGAGCCTGCTACCTTAATCCTGGCCTTGTCAGACTACACAGAGAATCAGCTGAGCCACACTGTGCCCAGAGTCTGAATTTAAGGAAATGAGGTGAACCAACTCATGTTTTTTTTTTTTTGTTTGTTTTTTTGTTTTTTTTTTAGTTTTTAATTTTTGGTACCAAGAATTGAACTCAAGACCTCCTGCTCACCAGGCTGGCACTGCATCATTGAGCTATGTCCCCAGCCCACAACTTGTGTTCTCGTAGCCTGCTAAATCTGTGGTCTTTTTATAGACTTCAGTAGAAAACTACTAGAGAAGGGGTAGTTGGGAAAATGAAGAGGAGGGGAGGTGAGCAAATGGCAGCGTCTGAGCCTGCTGAAGTCCATCCATTGCCTTTGATGGTGACACTTCCATGTGACCGCTTAGAGAACAAAGAGGAATAGCCCCCCTGCTGCTGCAGTCCACATTCTCATGCTTGGCTTCTGCCTCTGGGCAGTGTTTGCTTTTAATTATTACTTTTGCAAGTATGTAGAAAGTTTATCTTAGTTTGGAGTTAGAAGAATATGAAATTGGGGAAGTATACCTTCCTCATTGATTTGAATTGTAAGGCTTTCTAGGTGGTTAATACTTAGTGTGAAATAATAGTTTGGCCTAATTTTGTGGGAAGAAGAGATAAAAACGTAACAGATGTGCTCCCTGAGCAGCCAACTGCTGTCCTTCCTGGCAGCCGGGTGGTCTGGGTAATGGCCTGACCCAGATGAACCCAAATGGCTCAGCCAGTTTTGGCATCCAGATTTGCACAGCACTATTTACAACATGTGGCTTTTCTTCACTGGGAATTGTATGACCTTGTGGCCCTCTAGGCACTATACTCTGCTTTCCCTTTATTTTTAAACTCCATCATAATATGCCATTTTCATGGAGCGATTTCAGCCATCTTTTTAATGTAGGGAAGGTGGGATTATCAAGCAGTTTTCTCCAAATGTGGTCTCACGTATGGACAAAACTCCCTGGCTCCACAGCTCTGGAGGAAAGGAAAGCAGGGAGGCACGAATTTCGGTGACTAGGCTCCAGGAGGCTCTCCAGTGTCCATGTGAGTGAGTCCACTGTCCCATGGGTGGGCCACCTGTCCCACAGAGTATGGAGGCCTAGTGACTCAAGCTGAGCATACTAGAGGAAATTTGAGGAGCTGTGCCATCTGGGGATCCCACAGGGCCAACCACGGGCCCCAGACATGCACCTCCTGAGTCACTCACCCAGAAAGGTCAACAGCTACCACAACCTACAGGGAGGTTTATAGTCAGGGCCATATTTTGTCTCTCTTATTCCAAGAAGCGGAGGCATCCAACAGGGCACAGACTGTGTTGGAAACTAGAGAAGGCAAGAAATGGATACTACCCTACTTCCTCTCCCTGTCCCACCCTGACACGTAGTGGAAAGATTCAGAGCTGGACTGCGACCCTTCCTGCACACTCCTGGGGTCTCTCTGAAGCTAGGGCTGAAGGAGGGGGAGAAGGTTTAAGTTGCTTTGAGGTTAAATCTGTAACATGAACATAAAATATCAGAAGAGGGAAAGGATAAGTTCAGTAGAGCAGGACTAAAAAAGTCATTGGACAAAAACTGCTCTATAGATGGGTGCAAGTGTTATGTGTTACAAGGACCATGCTGGGCTCAGAGACCTTCAAGGTCTGGGGTGAACTATGTGAATTACTAGAAGCTTCAAGGAAGAACAAATTGCCTGACCATGGAGGATGCAGGCAGCATGGGGGTTTGTGACAGGTAGATCTCCTCACCACCACTTCAACCCTGTGGTTCTTCTGCCTCCACCAGTTCCTCTGGGAGATGTGGTGGGGGTGGTCCCCAGTGATGCTGCTTCCTGACTCGCCATTATGGGGCCTGCCTGAGGATGGAGGACTGGGCTGTCTGGCTGGATATCCAGCTGCCTTCATCCAGAGCAGAGGAGTCTGTGGGTAGAAGCTCTTCTGCTGGTCACCACTTCCTACTGGCTAAGATTCTTGTTGCATTCAGTACAAGCTGAGTAGGCTGGTACATTGGGAATGACCAGGCTTGGAGAAGTGCAGAAGTGACTGCAACCTTGAACACTTGTGCTTACTGTCTGGGAGGACTTCAGATCATCCTGCCTCCACTTTGGAGGGATGGTCCATTTGGTCTTGTCATCTCTCCTGGGGACACAGGGTGGACATGAATGTCCCAAAGGAGAAAGGTCTTGGGAGTAGATTCCCAGCCAGGGGCACCCAGCAATTGCCTGTGAGACTAGGGTCTTTGTGCCCTAGTTTCTGTTGATTTGAATTTTTGGGGCAAGTAGGTGGTCCTGGTTAGCATATTCCAGTCCATTCAAGAAGCTCTAATACTGTACTGTCAACTCCACAGACAGGCAGTCTCCTGTTTGTCTTTGTTTGTGTTGCTGTAACACAATATCTGAGGCTATGTGCATTATAAAGTCAAAAGGGTCATTGGGTTTGGAGGGTCCAAACAGGATGGCATCGGTATTAGTGTCCTGGTGAGGACATGTCAGCTTATGGCATGACCTGGGACAAAGAAGTAAAAAGGAAGACAACCATGAACATAAGGGCATATGTACAAACAAGGCAACCAGAGAGTAGGTAGGGTCAGGCTCACTCAACAACCAGCTTTTAGAAAACAAGTGCGCTCTTGGCAGACCTGACTTATTCCTAGGAGACAACCTCACCTACTTACAGGGGGGAGGTCCAAGACCTCATGGCTTCTTATGGGCTGCACCTCTTAGCACTCCTTCTCAGCACCCCCACATGGAGACCAAGCCTCGAGCACCAACCCTTGGACCCATATCACACCCTAGCAGCAGCACCATCTATGCACCCCTGGAAAGTGTTCAGTTCCACAGCAAATGACCCCACTTTCTCTGCAGCAATGTGTGCTTGCTTCCTAGGGGCCAGGAAGATAGCTCAGCTGTTGAAGTGCCTGCCTAGAAGGCACAGGCTGAATTTGGTACCTGGTGCTACCAAAACAAAAACAAAAATAAACAAAAGTGTGCTTTCTGTCAGGGGCATCAGGAAAGTGTGGCTTTGCTAGAGCCCAAGGTGGAGGAAGCCACCTCATTTGATCTTTATAAGCACAGAGAGGTCACTTTGAACAGGAGGTGCTGAGTCCACCTGCCCACGTCTAATCTGCAGTCCATGGGTTGGACACAACTGAGTCCTAATAAACAATATAAAAATGGAGGAACTTTTGTTACTTGTGTATACAAACTGTATAATATGTGGCCGGAGACAGTTTCTCTTCACTTGACCCAACCCAGGCTGACGGAGTTAATAGAAGGGCAGTGAGAAAACTTGAGGGCAGCTTCTTAAAGTCCTTTCTGGCCAGCAGTCTCCATGATCTCTGTGCAGAAGAGAGAGCATGGAGGCCTCATGCTGAGTGTGAAACAGTTGTGCCATGTAGGAGCTGTCTATGAGTGTGCGTGTGTTTATGCGTATGCATGTTTAATGTACGTTCAGCAAGGCTGTGCATCCTGCTGAGTGTCAGGCAGGCTCCTGGAACAGCCTGTCAGCATGTTTTGTGTCACAAAGTGTTGCTTCAAAGTGGTAAACACACACACAATCCATATTGTGTTTTAGGAAGACAATGGTTCAAAGGGTTTGCAGGGCTATTTTTAACATCGAAGTCTGGAAGGAAAATGATGTCACATGCTGGAAAAAGTGTCCAGATCTTCCCACATACCACAGCTGAAGGGTGCTTGGTTTTGCTTCTCTGACTTGAGAGCATTCAAAAAAGGTGAGTTTTAAGCCCCTCATTCCAAGAGCTCAGAAGAGTATGTCTATTGTCCAGATAATGAATAAAAATAGCTATTACAATAGATTGCTTGTACTCAGTGTTAAACAAATATGGTTTCCCTTCTCTCTTTTCCTTTAACTGTCTTTTTTTTTTTCCATGACTCTATTTGTTTTTCTTTTCTTTCTTTTTTTTTTTTTTTTACTTTAGCAAACAAATGTAAACTAATTTTCTCCTAGTGCCTCTAAGGGAGGGAGAGCAGGTCATAGGAATGGGTGGCAATTAGAAGACTGTAACTGTGACTTCTTTGTCTACTCCCTTGGGGGATTGGGGCTCCTCTCTCTAAGAAAGTTATGTTGTGTGGTGACAAGACCTGGCATAGCTCACATGCGGGCCAGCAGCTTTGGGGATTGCCTGTTTCCACTTTGGGCTATGAACAGGGTCATGGAGATGGTCACATCTTTCCTGGCCAATGTTCCCAGACAACCTAGGGTTGCTTGTGGAATTTAGATTCCAGACAAAGGGTCTCTAACCATTTGTGCTGCTATGACAAAATACCACAGATTGGTGGATTTATAAACAGTACAAATTTATTTCAGGAGGCTGAAAAGCCAAATCAACGTGCCAAGCAGCCTGCTGTCTGGTGAAGGCTGCTCATCCTCAGGAGAGGCAAGCAGTCCTAACCTGTGGGAAGGGACAGAGAGCAGGAGGGCGCCCCCTGCAGCTTTTCTGCATGGCTCCCCCCAGCGCTGAAGGGGAGCCCTAGTGACTGAGTGCACCGGAACACTTACACGGGAGGTAGGTTTCTGCATGACTGTTGGAAGGGACAATCATTAGTCCTTTTGCTTTATAAAGGATGGAGAGAGGAATGATGAAGTCAGCAGAAATCACTCAGAACACCCTCTGGCTTTCCTTCCCTTCTTCCTTCCGGCAGATCCCCTGCTTACTGAGGCTGTTGATGGGACACTAGTTGGTCCAACTAAAAAGCCACCTTCTTAGTCTGTCCTGGCCACATGATAAGTTTGGCCCACGGAACTACATGCAGAACTCGCCCAAAAACTTCTCAAAAGCCTGTGGATAGGTGTGGATTGAGTACGTGTCCCATGTATAACCTTTCTAGCAGGGCCCATGGTGCTGGGGGGGGGGCGGGCGGGCTGAGGCCTGTGGAAAGCAGGGTCCTCAAGGAAACTGGAAAATCAGGCAGGGCCGCAGGCTTCCTTCCAGTCCCTAGAGGGTCTGGGGACCCAAATCCTCACAGAGGGAACCAGATGCCAGCGATAACTGTCATGGGTGGCAGAAACACAAGGTGATGCTCTGGGTCCCGAAGGCTGCCACCATCAAAGTGTCCTTCAGCTGTGCAATAGCCTCCCACTGCCCGGGGGCCTCGGCCCCACGTCTCCCTCCCTGCATGTTTTAGCCATCATGACTTGGTTGTTACAATATAGAATGTTTATTTTTCTTCACGAAAAGATGCAAGCTGTGCGCCTCCAAATGCTGGTGGCTCAGAGCCCTGCTGTGTTTGTGGAAAGACAGACTGGATGGCACCAGCTCAGACAGGCTCTGAAAGGCGGCCTTGAAGGCCTTGGGTGTCCTGGGGTGTGCTTGCTCTCCCCTCTGCCCAGGCTGCACCCCTGCGAGGACCCCAGCAGAGAGGGAGGAGCTGCGTCCTTGTCCTGCACCCAAGGTCTGCTTGGGCCAGGAGGGCCTGGTCCTCTCATGTCCCACACTGGTATGATTTTTCCCTTCTCAGGGCCAAAGTTTTCAATGATCATTTAAGATTTTTCCAGGAAAACAAGAACTAAAGGCCAAATAAAAACAACCTAGAAAGCCCCACAAGAACTATAGTTTGGCCTTGTTTGTGTCTACCAGCCTGTTTATATCTGACCTGCCTTCTTCTAACATGGGCATTTCCCCAAGTTAACATATAGATGTATTCTTAATTTCTTTAAAAAAATTTTAATCGATACATAATATTTTTATTTTATGAGAGACAGCAGGACTCATCTATACAATGTATAATGATCAGGTTATTTTACCAATTCCACTTCTTTAAACATTTCTTTTTTCCCCTAAAAATCTTCAAGTTCCTCTTTTCTAAGTCTATGTAAAAATTATAGTCGTATGACATAATCCTATCATGTGGCTCAGCCCCTGTTGAAGAATAGTTAATTGGTTGGTTGCTAGTTCTTTTGTTCTCTCTCTCTCTCTCTCTCTCTCTCTCTCTCTCTCTCTCTCTCTCTGTTCTGGGAATCAAACCCAGGACCTTGTGCTTGCCTGGCAGGTGCTATGCAGCTGAACTAACTCCACTCCCCCCTTAAATTAAATTTCTTGTCCTGTGGCTCCCTGCAGCGGTGGAGTTGCAGATGCCCCTGCCCAGCCTCCCCATGCTGCTTCTGTCTACTTGTCCTCTCAGCCACTCAGGGAGAGGCCAGGCCTGCCTGGAGCACAGTCTTCCTTGCCTTCTGGGACCATTTTCTCTTAGATTTCTGAACAGTTACTGGGTTTGCTCTTCAAAAAACCTTAATACAGGTTTTATTTTTCTTATTACCATAAACTGTAATTATATGAAATATTTAATGTGGCTGTTCCCTTATTTTATTTTATTTTTTTGGTGATACTAGAGATTGAACTCAGGACCTTGTGCTTGCCAGGCAAGCGCTTATTCTACTGAGCTATCTCTCCAGCTCCTTGTTTTTTTAAATTGTGAAAATGTTCAAACTTTGAAAAGAGCTGAGGGCTCCCCAAATAGCTCAGTGGATTAAAGTGCCTGTAAGGAGGCACAGGGGCCGGGGTTCGATCCTTGGGCCTGCTGTGCTGGCTGCACCCCAGGGCGCCCTGAGATGGGCATGGTGGTGTGCGCCTGTAATCCCAGCTCTTGGGAGGCTGTAAACAGGCGGATCACTACGAGTCCAAGTCCAATCTAGTAGTGAGACCATGAACACACTTTAGACCCTTTCCTAAAATACAAAAAAAAAGAAAAAGAAAAAAGAAAGAGCTGAACTGTAATACAATGAACACCTTCTATCCTTCATGTTGTTTCAGTTACTTATGTTTACTTATATAGGATTTAGCCACTTCATCTATTGAGTATAGATTCAGATTTTCTGAGCAGCCCAATACTGTTTTATCACATCAGAGAAATTTTGTCAATAAATTCATAGTATTTTAATAGTAACCTCCAAACACAGCTGGTGCATCTAAAGTACTATTTCAGTGTGACAGCTCTGGTATAGCATGCACGGATAACTCTCTGGGGCCTCAGTCTTGGCGTGTGTATCAGTATCACCGGCAATTATATTTTTAATAGATACTGGGGATTAAAGACAAAATACTTCAAGGATATCAACAAAGACACAGTTCTGGAAGACTGGACGCCCCAGGCTCTAGCAGCAGTAGATGGGGCATTAGGACCTGAACAGCCACTTATGGCAAAAGCAGTGGCTGTGTTTCTTCAAAGACTTAAGATATCAGGGAAAATGCACAAGGAGACACGTGTCACAGTTTTTGTGTGGGGGCCCAGGGCAAGCAAGCCATGCATTCCAGAAGAGAGGGCCAAGCCAGACCCTGCCCTGCTGTGCCTGTCATGTGCTGGCTCAGAAGGGGCCAGGCGGGAATGAGGGGAAAGTAAGCGAAGGGTCCCCTCCAAGGGGCCATGAAAGTGCTCCTGCTGATGGTGAACCAAGGGAGCCTTTGCTGTGGGCAGGAGCTCACAGAAAGCCAAGGAGTGGGAAATTTTCCTGCAGGTAGATTCTGAAGGATGACTCACCGGGAGGTCCGAAAGGTGACAGAAGGGAACTTCTTCAAAGCGTGCTGAGACTGCTGCTGAGACATGGGCCCTAACAGCATCTCCAAAACTGTTATGCTAATCTTTCTAATCTGGGGGATGCAGACTGGCCTTGGTGGTGCCCCATCTTTCAGGGTCCTCATGGGCTTCCTATATACAGGACCATCGTGGCTTTCCTACCATCATGGGCGGACCACTGTACACTATACCAGTGTGTCCTCATTCAGTCTGTGTCTTATGCCCAAAGGGGAAAAACAGAAGGTTAGTCTGCAGTAATCCAGCTTTCGTTGCTAGGCAAGTACTCTTCATTTACAGCTTGGAATAGCTCTAGTTTTCAACAGGACGCTTAATGAACTGGGGCCTGCAAAATAGGCAATAAACTTTTTGGCCCGCTTAACCGAGCATTGTCTCTCTTGTACCAACTGCAATAATGTGTTTTATTTCCCCACTTTTTATTAGCTTGCAGCTAAAGGCCAAGCTCTGCAACCCCTCCACATCTTCCTCGTGGGAGAAGTGGAAATCTCAGTTTCACATTCGCCTTCTGCGCCCCTCAAATATCCTCAGACCTTGTTCCAGCAGTAGCAGACCCAAGTCTGCAAATGAGATTGCTGTGGTGGCAGTGGTCTGCCATCTTCTAGCTTGGAAGTGCAATTCTTTTCCTTCTAAAATATTTCAAAGTTATATTGATTTGAATGATGTAATCAATCTGGCAGGTTTTTTTTTTAATGATGCCAGACTAAAAAGAATAAATATACCTTGTAATCACAAAATTCACAGAAGAACGGGACATACAATACGGATATTTCTGGGATGTGTCTGAGACTTGGATTTCTGCTGTATTCAAAGTGTAGCTTCCTTTTGAAATTTCTGTGCATTATGTTGGAAATCATCAGTAGTCAGTCTGTTAATTGAATATTTGCAGCAGAAGGGGAGAGAGAGAAAAAAAGAGGATGAGGGTGAGCGGCAGGCATCAGGGGCCCAAGGTAGCAGTCTCGATTTAGCTCATTCTGAAGCTGTTGAGCCCCTTGGGGCTGCAGCTTCCTTAAAACCTGCCTGTTTTCTCTGACCTTGAATATCCTACTCTAGACCTGGGACTCCATCAACACAAATGAGCTCTTCAAAACCAGCACATTGCAGTTTTACTGCCTTTCTTGGAATGGTGAGCACAAGTTCACACTCTTTTGCTTTAGAACCAAAATACAAGTTTTACATTTAATACAATTAGAAGGAAAATTTGGGAATAAATGGTATCTTCAAAATATATCTACTCCAAAACTGTAATTATTTCTCAAGTGTTTCTAAAACCTATTTTTAAAAAAAAATCCTATTTTGCTCATACTATAATGTGCCCCCCAAAAAAACCCATGAAAATGCTTCAGTCGCATCTTTAGAATATGTGACACTATAAGCATGTGAGCTGCTGCCTGTCCAGCCCTCGTCTGTTCACGAGGTCATTCTTTATACTTCTTTTAAGTACTCACTGGGCTAAGTGTGCTTCTAGTTTCTTCACACTCAGCAGTGCCCTGCTGCATGCAGTAGCCATAGACTACGCACTCTGTTTCCAACAGGTAGGAGCCCAAGTCACCTCGCTGGAGCCTCCTGCTTTCATGACTACCTCCTGTGGGGATTGTGCTCCTCAAATACAACCAATCTGATACACTCATCTCTCTCGGGGTTCTCCAGGCTGGAGACACAGTTTCCTGCCCAGGACTCCAGAACCTGCCCACAGTTTTCGTGGTGATCCTCCTGCTTTCAGCCTCCCCAGCACTGGGATTGCAGACATGTGTCACTACGCTGGATTCTGGCTGGCTCAGCCCACTCTGGAGGTGGGGCTGGGGTGGCATGTGGTGCCAGGGTTTGAACTGTGGGCCCTGTGCTTTTGTGTAAGCTTGCCTAGGCAGGTGCTTTAGTCTGCTGAGCTATCTCTCCAGCCCAACAATTCTTATGTTAATGAACACTCCCACTTCCTCTTTCTTTCCTTTTTTCATTTTTGGTCCTCTTCCAGTTCCCTTATCTCATTTTCCATTCTTATTGATATAATATTAATCTTAGCTCATGTTATGACATATAATGTTCGCATCAATTGAGGTTATTAGGTTCCTGCTCGTGGCACATCTTTATTCTACTTATTTCCCTTTTCTTCCTTCTTACTCCTCCCTATGTTCACTTGGATGCCTTCCCTATTGCAAGAGATCCATCCCCTTGTGCTCTTCTATGTATTCTTTATTGTTTTCTTTGTCTGTACTTTGCTTCATTCAAATGAGAAATACCATATGATATTTAAGCTTGTGCATCTTTTTAAAGATAACATTATATTTTCCAGGTGTATTTATTTTCCTACAAATGTGCTGAATTTGTTATCCTTTGTAGCCAAGCAGTATTCCATTATATATAGACACCATATTTTCTTTATGTGGTCACCTGTTGATGGGCCTATAGGCTCATTCCAAATTTACATATTACAAATTGTGCTGCTACAAACATTGCTGTGCGTGTATTGCTATAGTATAATATCATAAGCTCTTTGGGAAAGATACCTAGAAGGTAGATAGCTGGGTCATTTGGAATTTCTGATTTCAGTTCCTTGAGAAATCCTTATACTGGTTTCCATAATGCTTTTGCTAGTTCATCTTCCCAGCAACATAATCAGGCTTTCTATTTCACCAAGGCCTTGGCAACATCTGTTACTGCTTGATTTCATAGCGATTGCCATTGTTTCCAGTGTGGATGGCATAGTAAGCTTGTTTTAATTGACATTTCTCTAATGGCCAGAAATGTTGAGCATTTTTAAATATATTTGTTGACCACTTGTATTTCTTCCTCTCTGAAGTGTCTGTCCATTTCTCCTGGCCATTTTTTGACTTAGTCTTTAATTTTAGGTACTTTAATTTTTTTTAAGTTCTTTGTATATTCTAGATTCTAGTCCTCTGTCTATGGAAAGCTGCTAATTTTTTTTCCCATTCTGTAGGTTATCTTTTCACTCTACCAATTGACTCTTAGCTTAGTATAATTCCATTTGTTGATTCTTACTGTTATTTCTCATGCAATTGAGGTTCTGTGTAGAAAATCCTTTTCTACAACCATGTCTTCCAAGTGTTTTACCTATTTTATCTTCCAGTAGATTTAAATGAGCCTGATGATATAAAACTAAATCTGTTTTGATACATTTTGATTTTAATTTAGTATATGGTGAAAGGTAATGGTTCAGTTTCTCTCTTCTGCACACAGATAATCCGTTTTCCCAGCACCACTTGGTGGATAGGCCACCTTCCCTCCAACATATGCGTCTTGATTACTTTTCTTTCATTGCTGAGACAAAATACCTGACATCTTAAATTAAGGAAGGAAAGGCTCATTTAGCTTACAGTTTGTGCAGGTTTCAGTACATACTCAGCTGGCTCTAAGGCAAGTTGTACATGGAAGAGGGCAGCAGTTCATGGGGATGGAAAACAGCAGAAGCAGCAAGAATGAAAAGGGAGGAGCAGCAGAGAGCAAGCCTCTTTTCTGCTCTTATACTGTGTGCAGGCTATCCACTCCAGGGCAGATGAGGCGCTCACACCCATAATCCTAGCATTGGACTCTGAATCAATCAAAAACTCTAGAAGCCTGCCCCATGACTGCATGAGGCTTTTGGGGGGACATTTAGACACAAACCATAACAGTATGCTTTTGGCCCCTTTGTTAAAAATCAAATAGTTGGATGTGTTTGAGAAGGTTTGTGTATCTTCAGTTGATGTATAAAACATGTTTTTGTTCCAGTGCCATGCCATTTTTTATTACTATTGCTTTGTAGTGTAGCTTGAAGCCAGCAATTGCTATACCTCTTGCTGGGCTCTTGTTGCCCAAAATCATTTTTGCTATTCTGGGTCTCTTCTGGCTCCATATGAATCTTAGGACTAGTTTCTTTAGTTCTGTATGTATGCAGTGGATATTTTGATTGGGACTGTATTAAATCTGTATAACAATTTTGCAGCATGCCCACTTTGGTAATACTGATTCTGCTTATCCAGGACTGGAAGATATCTTTCCATTTTTTGATGTTCTGCTTGATCTCCTTCTTCAGAGTACTGTATTTTCTTTGTAGAACTCTTTTACTTCCTTAGTTGCCTAAGTCTTAGGCATTTCACTTTTCTTGAAGTTTCTGTGAATGTTATTGTTTTCATAATTTCCTTCTCTAGTTCATTATTGTTGTACACAAATGCTAGTGATTTTTGTGTGTTGATTTTGTACCCTACTACATTGCTGAATTTGATTATTGACTCTTAAGAGTTTTTGATGGAGTTCTTTGGTTCTTCTCTGTAGAGTATCATGTCACCTGTAAAGAATAATAATTTGAGTTTTTCCTTTTCTATATGTATCCTTTTTATTTATCTTGTCTAATTGCTTTGGCTAATATTTCAAGTACTATGCTGAATAGAAGATATGATAGTGGACATCCTTGTCTTTTTTTTTTTTTTAAGGCAGGGTCTTATTATGTAGTCAATACTGACCTCTAGCTCAGAGATCCTCATGTCTTAGCCTCCTAAGTGCTGGGATTATAGGTGTGTGCCACCACACCCAGCCCAAGGACATCTTTATCTTGGTCCTGATTTTAGGGGAAATGGCTTTAGTTTTTCCCCATTTAGTATGATGGTGGCTATTGGTTTGTCGTAAGTAGCCTTTATCATATTTTAGGTGTGGTCTTTCTATACCTATTTTCCTCAGTATTTTTATCATGAAAGGAATGCTGGATTTTGTTAAAAGTCTTTTCTGCATCTATTGATATGACCACATGTTTATTTTTATCTTGTTTCTGTTTAATATATTATGGATGTATGTTGAATCATCCTTTCATCTCTGGGATGAACCTACTTGATCACAACATACGATCTTTTTGATAATGTGCTGCATTCAATTTGCTAACATCTTGTTGAGGATTTTTGTATCCATGTTCACTAAGGAGATTGACCTATCTTTTTCTTTTTCAGTTGGGTCTGTACAGTTTTGGGATCTAGGTGACATTGGTTTCCATAAATGAATATAGGAGCACTCCATGCCTTGCATTTTTTTTGAAGAGCTTGAGGAATATTGGTGATGTAATGTCTTTAAAGGTTCTGTAGAATGTGTAGCCCTGATGGTTCTGGGCTTTTTTAAGTTGATAAATTCTTTATTATTGTGTCAACTTCATTGCTTCTTATTGGGTTGCTCATTATATTTATATTTTCTTGTGTAAGTTTTGGTAGTTTATATGTATCTAGGAACCTGTCAATTTTTTCAACATTTACTAATTTATTGTAATATTATTTTTCAAAATAGTCTTCTGGATTTCAACAGTGTATTGTGATTTGACATTTTTCATTTCTAACTGCATTGATGTGAGTCTTTTCTTGATTTCTCCTGATGAATCTGGCTAAGAGGTTATGTGTTCTTTTAAAGAATCAGCTTTTTGATTCATTGATTTACTTTTTTGTCTTAATTTCATTGATTTCCATTTTCATCTTTATACTTTCCCTCCTTAATTTGTTTGGGGCTGGTTTTTTGTTTCTCGAGTATCTTAAGTTTCTTATAAGGTTATTTATTTGGGCTTTCTCTGTTTTCTTAATGTGAGCACTAATTGCATTATTTTCCACTTAGAGATGCTTTCACCATGTTCCAGAGGTTTTATTGAATTGTACAGTCATTGTAATTCATTTCCATAAAGTTTTCAATTTCTTCTTTCTTCTGTGACTCATTTGTTGCTTAGGAGTACATTGCTAATTTTTTCAGGAGCTTTTACATCTTCTGCAATTTCTTCTCTTTCTTTCTTTCTTTCTTTCTTTCTTTCTTTCTTTCTTTCTTTCTTTCTTTCTTTCTTTCTTTCTTTCTTTCTTTCTTTCCTTCCTTCCTTCCTTCCTTCCTTCCTTCCTTCCTTCCTTTCTTCCTTCCTTCCTTTGTTTTCTTTCTTTCTTTTCTTTTTTTATATTTAGGACAAGGTCTACAAGGTCTCATTGCACTGATCAGACTCAGCGATCCTCCTGTTTTCAGCCTCCCAAATGCTGGGGTTACAGGCGCGTGCCACCATGCTGTCTCAATCACCTTCCCAGAACTCCCCAGGGGCAGGGCCAGCTGGCAGGCTGGGGATTGAACCCCAGCCCATGCATCTGCCTAAGCAGGTGCTTTAATACACTGAGCTATCTGACTGGCCCATTTCTTTTATTGTTGATTTTTTTGTTTCATTGCACTGTGGTCTCATAATATTTGTGGGGTAATTTCAATTCTTTTATATTTACTTAAGCTGGTTTTGTGTGTTATTATACGATCTATTTTGGAAGAAGTACCAGGTCCCACAGAAAAGAATGTATATTTTTTTTATAGAGGGTTATATATCCAATATATCCCTGTATATATCCATTAAGTCCATATATACAATGGTAGTCACATGAAGAGTCATATACAAAGACAGAACAGGAAATTAATCTATACACCAAAGACCAAAGACTTCAGCTGAGGGCCTGGATCCCACAATATTGTCCTTCATGAGTATAGTTGAAGACTTAAGAGTTCATAGCAATGTTTCCTACAGGTCCAACTTGAGGCCTAGAGCCCACGACAGTGTCTCATGCAGGCATGTTTCATAGATCTGCACTGGTGGAAGCCAGAAAGTCTATACCAGCAGGATGCAGGACCTGTGCTCGCAGGGGAGGGATCTGAACTAAAGCCAGGATTCAACCCTCCAGGCCAGAACCAGAGATTCTTGAAAAAGTACCATAGCTATCTTCAGCAACAATGATGTCCCAAGCTCCTCCTATGATAAAAAAAAAAAAAAAAAAAAAGCTGAGTTCCCACCAGAAAAGCCAATGTGAGGAGCTTCTTCAGGAGACTGAGCTGTGTACTATACCTATATTCCTCTCTAGAGCCAGGAAGTGATGCTCAAGCAAGGGCAGGAGCTGCCCCTAAGTGAACTGTAGACACATTGTCGTGGATAATGAGGTCCCCAGATCCCCCTTGGACAAGAATAGTCAAGTTCATCAGGAAATCCAGCATGACAAGAACTTGCAGCAGAACATCTGAGGTGAACCAGAAGCTTCCAACAGTTCTTCAACAGCTTCTACCAGCTCCCAACAGCCTCCCAACAGTTTCTTCAGTTCTGCCTCCTGTGCTGCTGGCAACAGTGCTCAAGTGGGCTTCCCATGCCCAGCACCATGCTAGTTCAGTTCAGCTAGGTGTAACAAGTTGACCACCAGTTGGCAGTCCACCAAATGTTTCTATGCATTTTGAAAGACAGCTTTGCAGCTAAGTTAATTGGAGTTGGAAGTTATTTTTTTATTAGGGCCTGAAATACTTCACGCCAAGCTCTTTTGTTCTTTAGGGTTTGTGTTGAAAAGTCTGCTGAGAAACTCATAGGTTCACCTTTCTATGTGATTTTTTTCCCCTTTTCTGGCTGCTTTTAAAATTCTGAATTTTTTGTTATCTGGTAATTTAATAAGGATATGCCTTGGTGAGAGCTTCTTTTTTCATCATAATTGTGTAGATTTCTACATTACTCATATTTATCCTATTTTCCTATATTTGGGTAATGGTTAGTACAGTGTGTCAACTTGAGAAGCTTAGAAGTTTAGTTAAGTGACTCAGCAAAGAGCCAGGATTCTCAATTTGTAAACAGCCTCATCCTGTGCAAGAGGAAGGCAAGAAGATGGTGTGAGTGCTACACCCACGCTAGAGGGTGGCAGCCTGCTTAAAATATAAAGGAGGAAAAAAACTGGCTCCCCCACCTTTTCCTCCTGTTGCTTCTGTTGTCTTCTGTGTCCTCTTGCCATGTCACCCTGTGTTGGAGTCAACTAATTATGGACTGAAACCTCCACAAGCTGTGAGCTAAGTAGAACTTAACTTCCTTACCTTTGGGTGTGTCTGGTATTTTCTTTCAGCTACCAGAGAAAAGTTACCAAGATAAAGTGGGAAACTTTGTTCTGTGATTTCTGTAAACATGTTAGTAGGTTCATCTGTGCTGTCTTCTCATTTTTGTCTATTTAGCCTTAGGTTGATCTTATTGTCCTTGTTCGATCTGTCATTGAAATGCTGAGCTGTTTTGGTTAGCAAATTCAATTTTTTTTTTAACCCGTTTCCAGCAAATTCACCTTGGGCGTACTGAGTGAAATTGCTTGCTGTGAATTTATTTCATTTCTTCCTTGAATTAAACAATTTTCATCATCTTTCTATGAATGTTTGATAAGATTTCTGCTACCTGGTGTTTACTTTCTTCTCTTTTTTTTTGACTCGTTACTCTGTGTTGGGGATAAGCTTAGGAGAATTCAGAGCTCTTTGATTTCCTTCCTTTCTTGTGTGTGTCTGAGTGGGTTTCTTTGTTTATGTAGGTAGTTCTCTCTTTTTTAAAAAAATATGTCTCTTGGGGCTGGTAAGATGGCTCAGTGGTCTAGAGCACCTACTTAGAACAAGCTTAGCAAAGCACAGGGACTGCGATTCAATCCCCCAGCACCACATGCCAGCCAGCCCCACCCCCTGGTGGGCTGAGCTGGCCACACACACACACACACACACACACACACACACACACAAATAAATAAATAAATAAAATTTTAAAAATATGTCTCTTTTTTTCCTCTCCTTTTTTAGGGGGAGGGTGCTTAATGTTGAGGATTAGAGAGGTGAGATTTTGTGGTTTATATGGAGACTTGTAGTACGGTGCTGCCTACTCATGAATAATTTTCAGCATTGCATTTCCTATGCTACCTTTATTTTCTTCTATTTAATCTGTACTCTACACCCATGCGTTTCCAAAATTATTACTTGTTTTTTTTTTTTTTTTTTTTATGTGTGTGTGTGTGTGTTTAGTACAGGTTCTAAGGGTCTCACTACTTAGATTGGACTTGTTAGTGAGTCTCCTGTTTTCAGTTTCCCAAGTGCTGGGATTAAAGGCCTGGGCCACCACATCCAGTCTCTTATTGCTGTCTCAGTGCGCCCCGCGCGCAGGGCCGGCATGGCATGCGAGGGATCGAACCCTGGGCGCTGTGCTCTGCCGAAGCAGGCGCTTTAGTCCTCTGAGCTGGCTGGCTGGCCTACTTCTGGTTTTAATGCCATCCACCGATTCAGTTTTACATTTGTTTTTTATTTTTTTTTTAATTTTAATTTTTTCAAGAATACAAAATAGTGACAGGAAAAAACAAGCAAACAAACAAACAAAAAACCTAAAACAAAAACACCCAAACAGCATTAGAAACAAGAGTGATAGAAAGCAAAAATCAAAACCAGCAGAAACAATGCAAGGCGTGCCATGCTGGTCCCGCCCCCAGTGCGGGTTGAGAGGATGACTGAGACTGTGCGTAGTGGTGCAGGTCTGTAATCCCAGAACTTTGGAGGCTGAAAACAGGAGAATCACCCGGAGTTTGATCTATGTAATGAGACCCTGTAGACCATGTCCACCCTGTACTAAATATATTAAAAAAAAGAGACCATATGAAATTTCACTAAACAAAGTAATAGGAATTCAGCAACAATTGCTGTATTACATGATATTCAAATTAGTTGTTGAGGTTACCAGATATAAATATGAAAGATTCATTTAAAGAAAAAGAAAAACAAAATAACAAAGAAGTTATAGCACTTCTTTTTTAAAAAAAATATTTTAAAAAGGAAAAACAACAACAACTAACAAGAACAAAGAAACAAAGCAACATAAAACAATACAAATGGTACAGAATTTCAAAACAAAAATAGAAAATTAACTATTGTTGTTATATTACATATTGTTACCATCAAATTTGTTGCTCAGATTACCAGATGTATACACCCCTATATGCTAGTCCTTGCAGTTACACTTCTTCCTCTGTGAACACTCTGTGGTTGTTCACTAGCTATGGTTGTTTTGCAATGAGGTAGGCGAGGTTGTGTGGGGAGAATGAGACGTGATTGGATGAGGGGATTACACACTAACTGTGAGGACTGAAAGGGGACATAGAGGCAGATGAGAAGAAAAGTTTGAGGTGGGCCCAGATCCTGTTGGAATACTTTCAGGTGAGCTGAAGGGTAGTGATCCAATATCAGAGGATGTTTTTTGGGGTCAAGAGAGATATAAGAGAAAGGAGCTTTCATTTCTTTTTTTAATTTATTTTTGAGACAGCCTTGGTATGTAGTTCAGGAAGGTTTATTTTCTGCTAAAGGAAAGCAGTGTGGTTGTCAGAACCTGCTAAGAGGAAGGACAATAAACTAGGTAAGATATGTAAGAGCCAAAGGCTTAGGATGGAGAGGCTGAGCATTAGTACTAAGGATTATAAGGGTGACTGTTGGGAAGTCAAATATGGGGAATTTAAAAACTTAGGAGCAGTTTATGTGTTTAGAAAATAGAAAATGAATAAAAAAATGCTAGTAATACTGATTCAGGGATTTGAGGTGAAGAAATTAGATAGGGAGCAGGCACAAGGAAAAGAACTTAGAAACCTATTAAATCAAAGCCAAGGAAAGAACAAATATAGAAATTTAGCAACCTAAAAAACAGAGAAAATCATACAGAATATAACATAAACCCACATTATTAAATCAAGAAACATGCAAAAACTTAAACCTATAATATATCCAATAGGAGAGTTGGCAAGATAGCTCAGTGGACTAAGCACTTGCTTAGGCAAACACAGGACCAGGGCTCCATCCCTAGCACCACATGCTGTGCTGGCCTTGACCCCAGGTGTGCTGAGCTGGCCATTGAGACTAGGCGTGGTGGCGCACGCCTATAATCTCAGCGCTGGGGAGGCTGAAAACAGGAGGATCACAACGAGTCCAAGCTGTGTAGTGAGACTCTGTACCAAATACATTAAAAAAGATATATATATATATCCAATAGGAACACAGCTTAAATATCCCTGTGGACACTGCATGTGTGGTCCCCAAACAGCTCCTTGCCAATGTGAGTGCTCACACCTCAAACACTGATCCGAACTCTCTACCATAATACTGAAGCCAACCCAGATTCAGGGCTGCTTTCTGCCAGATTGCACGTTTTCTTACAGATACTGACCCAGTTCCAGTTCTTGGGTTAGGAGCTCTTGCTGTCCCTCTCCTTGGGTGTGATGGTGCAACCAGTAGACAGGATAACCCTGGCATGAAACCCGCTAGTGAGTCAGGAGTGTTGCTTCGCAATCAAATCAGCCACAGCAGTAACAGCCTGATCCACCACAGTGATATCTATCTGGGTAGTTGAGAAATAGCATACATGGAGACTCTATTGTGGGCCTCCCTTTAGCCTAGAAAAGAAGTTTCACCGTTATAGTGAAAGCATCATACCAGCCCATTATTGACTCACATTCATATGCAATACCTGTGATAGCTAGGTCTCCTCTAATGGTAGGAAACAGCATTCCACAGTGATTTTATAGACTCAGTTATCTAGAGCCCAGGGGCTGGGGACTAGGTAATACCTGAGGGTTGGTAAGAGAAGAAAGAGAAAAAATAGCTGTTCTTTTATTTTATTTTTTAAAAATTTTGCCCTCTGCTATGTGGTGTGGGAAGGAGGAAATGGGGGGAAGGATCCTCATGATGAAAAAGATATACTAATATATTAAGATAACTGGGTACAGAAGTGCTAGTGAGAAATGGGAATGGGAAAAAAAGTTCTATGATTCATATACATACTACAGAAAAAGGTAAACATTAAGGAGTACCAAAAGGGGGAGAAGAAAGAAAAGAATTTTGAGAAGGAATAAGAAGCAGAAAAAAGAAGTCAGGCAAAAAGATGTGGATAAAAGTAGGAGAGATATAAAGGGATGAGGGAAGAATTCCATATTTTCTATAAACAACACTGAAAGAGAAAGGCAAGAGGAAAAGAGGTACACACACACACACACGTTCAGTTAAAAGGGGAAGGATGATGGAATAAAACTGGGAGGAAGGACAGGAGGAGGAAAACAGCAAAAGAAGAAAATATCACAATAAAACAATAAAAGAAAGTTTTCTGTTGTTTTGGATGCATGGCTCTTTTCCTCAGCCTAGGATTAAAAAACAGAATCAAAGTCATGCCGTAACTGTGCACTCTGGGGTCTGTGGTGGCAGTGTGCCCCCCACAATGGTGGTGGACATGCGCCTTTGCATCCAGAGAACGGGCACCACCGTGAGCTGCCAGGCCTGGGAACTGGGCCTCTGACTGCAGGAGCTGACTCCTTGCTCACTGGTTCCGGCCTCTAGCGGGACTCCCCATAGCCTGGTTTCCAACTGCTGCAGGTCTCCTGTGGCTGTCCATCACCCACCCACTCTGGGGACTTGATGTGGAGCATGACGGATACCCTCCACTGAGACTTCCCTATAATGGTGTCCCCACCAGCCCTTCTCCATGGTTGAGGTAGTAGGCTTTGTCCTGGAATCACTCACCAAGCTGACTGTGGAAGGCCACTCTTGAAGCAGTATTCTGTGTTTTCCTTACCAGTTCCCTGCTCATCCTCTCAATCCTGAAAGTGTTGTCTGACTCCAGGAGTGAATGTTTGTAGTTTCACCTTGCCTCTCAGCTGGTGCTGGCAGCCACTCTCTGGCTGTGTGGTTTGCAAGGTATCGCCTCTCTCCTTTATTTATTTATTTTTTTTAATATCAATTAACCCTTCTCTTTTTGTCAGTTTCCTCCTGATCTCACTTAGATAACTAAACTACCACTGTTTTTTTTTTTAATTTTTAATTATTCTCTTTCTCTTTTCAGTCTTGCTATATAGTTTAGTCTGGTCTCGAACTCACTGTCTATCCCAGACTGTCCTCAAACTCTTGTTGATCCTCATGCCTCAGTCTTCCAAGTGCTGGGATTTCAGGTGTTCACTATATGAGCCGTCTTGGTTACTCTTCTTTCACTGCTGGGACAAAGTACCTAACACTCAAAATTAAGGAAGGAGAGGTTTATTTAGCTCAGTTTTTGGAGCTTTCAGTCCACACTCAGCTAGGTGCAAACAAGACTTGAGTATGGCAGAGGGTGGCAGTTCATGGCTGCAGAAAATAGCGTAGGAGCAAGAGTAAAAGGAGGAGGAGTGGCAACAATGGCAACAGATAGCAAGTCTGTCTTCCTTAAGTTGCATTCAGGCTATCAGCCCCAGGCTGGGTATACCAGTCAAACCCATAATCCCAGCAGCACTCACCCATAATCCCAGTGGATCATGGATTAATCGCAAATTCTAGAAGTTTATCCCATGACTACCTGAGGCTTTGGGGGGACAACTAGATACAAATTATAACATGGGTCTTAAGTGCTGGCCAAATAGCTCAGTGGATTAAAGCGCCTGCAAGCAGAGGCTGGGGTTTGATCCCCCCTCCCTGCCTGCAGTGCTGGCCCCGCCCCTGGGGTCCACAATTGAGACTGGGCGTAGTGACGCACACCTGTAATCCCAGCTCTTGGGAGACTCTAAATAGGCGGATCACTACTAGTCCAATTGAGTAGTGAGACCCTGAACACCCTGTAGACCCTTTCCTGAAATACAAAATAAATAAATAACTAACTAACTAACTAAATAAATAAATAAATAAATAAATAGATAAATGGACCTTAAAGTACTGATTTCCACACTCGAGACACTTCGTCCTGGAAAAGCTGAGTTGCTGGCACTGACTGCTCCACTTTTTCTTCTTTCTTTTCTGACACTGCCACTTTCTTAGAGTTGAGCTGTTGAGTAACACTAAAATTTAAAGATTGCAGTAAAAATCCTGGAACCCGTTTTTCTTATGTGAACTGAAGCTGTTGAAATAGGAATGTGTCTTATCAAATCATGTGCTGATTATATAGATGTCACTTTTGGTTTTCTTCCATTTTTTGTTTTCAACTTATGTGATAATGATGTAATATATTTTTTGATCAAACAGGCTGAGACGAAAATTAAAATTTCAAATTTGTTTTAATGAGCTCTTAAAGCATTAATATTTAAGTCATACTTCATAGTGGTAAAAAAGGTGTAAATTTGGAAAAAATTTGCTGGGCATAGTAACTGCAAAAAAAGATTAATTATGTCAAAATGAGAATGCGCTATAATTGGGTTCAGAGCTAAAGGATCTTTCAGTTAAGGAGAATAATCAGAACTTTCTACAATTAAACATGACTTTTCCAAATCTGTGGCCCAGTAGTTTTATTCACTGAAGTGTTTAATAGCTTATGAATGTCTCCTACATCTCTCTGATGATGAATTTTAAATTAGTGATTGCCCAACAGTGCTAATTTAAAAATGAAACTAGATATGAGATAAATTTGTTTAAAAAATATGTTCTTTAAAAACTAAATGTGTTACCACACCCACTATGTTCAAGGCATGGTGCAAGGCCCTGAGATGGCAAGGAGGAACTAAACAGTTCCTGCCCCGGGAGCTTCACAGTTTGGATGCAGACCCTACCACCCACTCCTCACCCCCAACCCCATGCAGTAGTGCACAGAGCAGCCCTCAGAGGACAGGGAGCTCATGTTAACAACTGAGACACAGAGCGCAGGGCAGGCATGGGTGGGAAGGGACTACCTGCGCAGCTGGCATGCAGGAAGGACAGGGTGAAGCTGGCAGGTGAACCCTGAAGCCCCCAAGAAATTTCAGGAGTGACTGTAGTGATAAGGATCTCTTGCAGGGTCTGATCAGTGCCATATAATCACACTTGTCCACTCTGGCAGTGACTCCCAGTCAGCAGGGTTAGGTGCCTGCTTGGAGATGTGCAAGGTGGTGAGGTCAAGGCCTACTGGGCCCAGCTGTCCCTGGGGATGCAGGCACAGTGGCTGCTGAACATCAGGCTTGGGGGGTGCACCTGCCTGCAGGACTGACACAACCCATGCATGGAGGATGGCAGCAGCAGTTGAGCTGAGGGGCTGTGGTGAGGTGAAGCCCATGGAGTGGGCCTAGCCCACCTGAGTGCAGGGTGGCCTGTCCTGGCTTACATGTTAAAGGGTTTTGCCACAGGAGGGACCTGAGTGGATGGAGACTGGTGGGAAGGACAAGTTTGTTGGTGGAGAGACTTCTCACAGACCTGAGATCAAGACCCCAGAAGCCTGTGGCAGCATGGAGCTCCTCAGTGGGACTATCCCAGAACAAAGAGTTAAGCTGCTCAAGCACTTCCACAGCCAGTATTGGCTATGACAAATTGGGCTGCTATAAACACTGGGTGCACATATATCACTACGGTATGATGTTTTCAGTTCATTTGGAAAAATACCCAGGAGGGGAGTAGTTGCATTGAAAGGGACCTCTAATTCTAGCTTTCTGAGGAATCTCCACACCGATTTCCACAGTGGTTGTAGCAGTGTACACTCCCACCAGCAGTGGAGAAGTGTTCCTTTTTCCACACAGCCCCTCCAGCATTTATTATTGGTTGACTTATTGATGATAGCCATCCTTTCTGGGGTAAGATGGAATCTCAGTGTTGTTTTAATTTGCATTTGCCAAATGACCAATGATGTTGAACCTTTTTTGACATATTTATTTGCCATTTATATTTCTTTATCTGAGAAGGATATAATCATCTCAAATAACCATTTTTGGATTGAGTCTTTGAATTTTGGGGACCTGATTTTTAAAAATTGTTTATATGTTCTACATAGAAGTCTTTTGTATGAGGGATGGTTGGCTAAATTTTTTTCCCAATTCATGGGTTTTCTTTTTATTCTGTTAGTAATTTCTTTTGACATTCAGAACTTTTCAAAAAGATGTCATCCCAGTTGTTGATTCTTCAAACTATTTCCCATGCAGTTTAGTTTTTGTTCATGAACTCTCATACCTACCCCTGTCTTCAAAGTTCCTACCTACTTTCTCCTTCAGTAGCTTTAGTATTTCTGTTTTAATATTTAAATCTTTCATCCAATTTGACTTTAGTTTAGTACATGGTGGTAAACATGGGTCTTATTTTAGCCTTCAGAATGTGGCAAGCCAGTTTTTCCAGCACCACTTATTAAAGAGACTTTCTTCCAGTGAACATGTTTAGCCCCTTTATCAAAGAAAAGGTGGCGGAGTTTTGTACTTGTGTCTGCGTCTTCCAATCTTTTGTCTCTGGCCTGTATTATTTTTTAATATCATTCTGATTTTATCATAGCAGCATTGTAGTATAACTTTAAGTCAGGGATTCTGATGCCTTTTGCCTTTGCTTTGTTACCCACGATTGCTTTTGCTATTCTAGGTCTTTTCTGGTTGCATATGAATTTTAGGCATGATTTCTCTAGATATGTGAAGTATACTATTGGTATTTTAATCAGTATTGCATTGAATCTGTATGGCCATTTTCACAATGTTGGTTCTTCCTATCCAGGAGCAAGGAATCCATTTTCTGAAACTCTTTGATCTCCTTTCTCAGATTACTATAATTTTAACTGCACAAATCTTTTACTTCCTTTGTGCGATTGATTCCTAAGCATTTCATTTTTTTGGATGTTATCATGAAAGGGTGGTTTCTCTAATTTCTCTGTCAGTGTGTTTGTTATTTGTGTACAGAAATGGTATTGATATTTCAATGTTGACTTTGTATCCTGTTATGCTCCTGAATTTGGTTATTAAATCTATAAGCCTCTTGGTGGAGTTTTGGGGGTCTTCTATGTACAGTATCATGTTAACTGCAAATAATCATAATTTCAGTTCTCCCTTTCCAATCATTATTCCTTTCATTTCCCTCTCTTGTCTAATTGCTCTGGCTAATGTTTCCAGGAATATATTGAATAGGAGTGGTGACAGTGGACATCCTTGTCTTGTTCCTGATTTAAAAAGAAGGCTTTCTGTTTTTGTCCACTTAGTATGATGCTGGCTGTGTGTGTGTGTGTGTGTGTGTGTGTGTGTGTGTGTGTGTGTGTAAAGTCATACTATGCAGTTCGAACTCGTAGACTATGCAGTTCGAACTCGTAGTGATTCTCCTGTTTTCAGCTTCCTCTGTGCTAGGATTAAAGGTACACCACTATGTGTGGACTTAGTCACTGGCTCAGTGCACCTGGGGATGGGGCCAGTGTGGAATGTGATGCCAGGGATTGAACCCCGGCCCCTGTGCTTGCCTAAGCAGGAGCTGAGTTCTTTGAGCTATCTTGCTGGACCTTTGTTGGTTTGTTATGAAAAGCTTTTATTAGTTTAGGATAAAGGTAATCTATATCAGTTTTCTGTAGAGTTTTGATCATGAATGAATGTTGGACTTTGTCAAAAGCTTTTTCTGTATCTATTGAGATGATCGTGTGATTTTTGTCTTTGAGTCTGTTGATATGATGTATTACATTTATTGATTTGCATAAATTGAACCATCCCTGCATTCCTGTGATTAATATCACTTGGTCATGGTATATAATGTTCTTGATCATTTGTTGTATCCTATTTGCCAGTTTTTTTTTGAGAATTTTTGCATCTGTGTTCTTTAGGGAGATTGGCCTGTATATCTTTTTGGTTAGGTCTTTATCTGGTTTTGGTATCAGAGTAATACTTGCCTCCCTGCATAAAATTGGGAGAATTGCTTTCCTTTAAATTTCATTGAAGAGTTTGAGAAGAGTTGGCCTTAAACATTCTCTAAATTTCTTGTAGATTTCAGCTATGAATCCATCAGAACTTGGGCTTTTTTTTGTTGTTAGGTTTTTAGTTACATTTTCAATTTCATTGCCTAATATTGGGTTATTTAGAATTTTTATATTTTTCTTAATTTATGTTTGGTAATTAATATACTTTTAGGAATCTGACCCTTTCGTCTATGCTTTCCATCCTGTGAGAATAAAGATTTTTGAAGTACATATGGAGTAGGTATTGATGATCTGCTGAGTTTCCATAGGATCTTAATGCTTTTGGCCTTTTCTTTCTTTTTTGCTTGAATTTCAGTGTTTTGTTTCCTTTTTACTTTTTATTTTTTTCTGATGAGGTTTGTTAGGGGGTTTATCAATTTTATTTAATCTCTTAAAAAAACCAACTCTTTGACTCATTAATTGTTGTATTGTTTTCTTAGTCTCCATTGCATTAATTTCTGTTCTAATATTTCTAATATCTCCCCCTTTGGACTTTGTGCTTGTCTTGCTCTTCTTTTCCTAGGAGTCTGAGGTGCAGCATAGGTTATTTATTTGAGCTTGTTCTGTTTTCCTGAGGTGAAAATGTACCACTATAAATTTCCTTACTCAGAATGCTTTCTTTTTTTTCTTTTTTCTTTTTTTTACTATGTATAGTGCTCAACTACGTATACTGTATTTTTTCCTATACATGTATGTCTGTGATAAATATATTTTCCCATAATTTTATTGAGAAACAATAGCAATGAGACAGTTTCAAGCCAAATTGGTAGGACAGTTTCAATAATTAACACATTGTATACATTCTTCCTAGTGG
>NW_004524687.1:6741920-6743589 GCF_000260255.1 Octodon degus
CAGTAGGTCCCTGCGGCCCAGGGTAGCCAGAGCTCTTCCACACACTCAATGGGCCTGGGCTAGGACTGGTCTCCTCAGACTGCTTTTATTGCATTCCACAGGTTATGTTAAGTTGTACCTGCATTTTTGTTTGATTGCAAATATTGTTTGGTTTCTTCTTTAATTTCCTCTGTTTTATTGACTTTTTAGGACAATGTTATTTAATTTTTATGTTTATGGAGTTTTTGAGGTTTCTTTTTTCAATAATTTTCAGTTTCATTGCACTATTTTTAGATGGTATACACGGGATAATTTCAATTCCTTTGAGTTTACTTAAGCATGCTCTATGTGCTCATGTATGGTGTGTTTTGGAGAATGTCCTATGTGTAGCTAAGAAGCATGTGCATTCCAGTGTTTTTGGGTGGAACACTCTATAATTGTCTACTAAGTCCATTTCTTTACAAGTTTCATTTAATACTGTTATTTGTTTTCTTTTTGCCTAGTTGACTTATCTCATTGTGATAATGGGGTATTAAAGTCTCCGATTACACTTGTGTTGTTTCTCTTTGATTTTTCATGTCTTTTAATTGTAAAAGTTTGGTGCTCATATATTTGGTATATATACATCTGTGATTGTTGTCTTGTTCTCTTGCAGTTTTCCCCTAACAAGTGTATAGTGACATTATTTCTTTGGCTCATTCTTTGTTTGAAGTTGACATTGTCAGGAACCAGAATATCTACTCCTGCTTTTTTTCTGGGTTGCAGTCACATGGATTATTGTTTCCCATCCTTTAACTTTCAGTCTATGATTTTCCTTTTGAGTTAAATGTTTCTTCTGTAAAAGGCTCACGTCAACAACTTCTGACATTGCCAGTCCTATGGATAACCCACTACTATTGTGGACTACTAGACTATATTGGATTATTTTGCTGAATTCATGCACCTACAATATTTAAATGGCAATGGAATACCCATCTCTGGCAAAGCTAAACATAAAAGGGGATATAAATGAAGGACCATTTTGTATTTGTATATACAAAATAGGATAGATATACAGCTACTTTCTCTTAATTCAATGAGAAGAAATATTTGTACTAATAGTGTTTGGACAGGATATCATGTCTGCATCTTGTACTATGAATAACTACTATGAGGACAACAATACGCAATGTATTAATTATTGCAACTGTCCTAGTAACCTGTTTTGAAACTGTCTCATTGCTATTTGTTCTCAATAAAATTAATAAAAAATGTGTTTCCTGTGTACAGCATACTGTTGGGTTTTGTTTCTTGATCCACTCTACCAGTCTGCTTCTTTTGTGGAAGCAGCCACTTAAAGAACTGAGCTATGGCCAGGCTCCCATAAGGAGTTTTTTTTTTGTTTGTTTGTTTTTTTTGTTTGTTTTTTTTGTTTTTTTTGCTCCGAATGCCTTCAGGGCAGGTTTGGCTGGCTGGAGTTGTGGGGATTGAACTACAGCAACCTGAGGCTGACAGCTTTGAAGTCTGCTTCTTTTGATTGGAGAATTGAGGCCATTTATAGTATGGCTATAACTGATATATATTGGCTTACCATTTGTCATGTTATTTTCCTATTATTGGTTCTCTACTTTTCTTCCCTATTTAATTGCTTGCTCTGCTTGGTGGTTCCTTTCCACTGCTGATCTTGAATTTTTGGTCTTTTTTTTTTTTT
>NW_004524687.1:6745359-6753051 GCF_000260255.1 Octodon degus
TCTATTAAGCGTTTGTACAGAATTGGTCATAATATCTTTATTCATGGTAATCTCAACCAGAAACAAATCTCCACCCCCTGGTGAATAGTTTTTAAAATATGGAGTGTTATACAGCCATCAAAAGATGAATGTATAATCCATGCATTTCAAGTTTATAGTACAGTTCAGTGATGTTTTTAAGTAAACTTATCAAATTGTGCAACCATCACAATATATTACTTGGTTTTTTTTTGCAGAACCAGGGATTGGACTCAGACCCTTGTGCTTGCCAGGCCAGTGTTTATTCTACTGAGCCATCTCCCGGGCCCCTATATATTACTTTTGATACTTTCCTAGCACCCTAAGATCTTTTATGTGTCCTTAATTTAATATTATCATTTCCTCTCCAAATCCCAGACATGTGCAATCTACTTTGTCTATGTATATTTGCCTTTTCTAGATATTTTACATAAATGGCATTATATAATATTCAGGATTTGTGGATGCTTCCTTAATTTAACAAGACGTTTTGGAGATCAGTCCAGATTTTACGGTGTATCTGTAGTATGTTTCCTTGCATAGCTGAATAATGTTCTGTTTTATGGATATACCACTTTTTAAAATGTATTCACCAAGTGATAGAGATTTGCTTCTGGTTGGGACTATCATTAATAACCCTTGTAGGACTATTTCTGTGCAAGTCTTTTATGTCAAGGACTTAAAATGTGAAACAGAGAGGTCTACCTTGATACTCAGTTATCAAGCATTCTGCAGCAACTCAATAAAATGGTTTTATCTCCAGAGCCCAATAGTTCCATTGCTGAATGCAAAAGAAAGAAGGCTGAGCCTTGGTCTTTAAATTTCACTGAGTCCTGGGCGCAGGGCTGGTCATGTTATATTGAGTCGGCAGTGAACTTCTGAATATTAGATGTTTGACAATCCAGTGCAACCAAGTTTCAATAAAAGAACAAGAAAAAATAAGGGTATTGATTTGGCAACATAATGAAATGCCCATATGGGGTGCTAGTATCAGCTATGTCTTGATGCGGAGGTTCAATTGATATTGTCAATTGTTGGTTTCTTTTCAGCTGGGTGTTAGTTCACAAACTTCAATACTGACGAGCTGGATGGAAGTCCCTCTCCTTGAGCTGCAGTGCATTTTCATTTCATAGTCAGTCACTTCTAAAACCTCTAAAGAGAGTCTCACTATGTTTTTCTTGGCTTGGGAATATAGCAGGAATGAGGAGGGCTGCTGTACAAAGAAACCAAGCCAAAAATTGGTTTCTGATTTCTGAGAGCCTGCTAATAACATTGACTTATTGATGGCTAACTGGCTTTAGATTAGGAGATTTTAAAGATCATTTTGTTTTCTCAAATCGTAGATCCCATAATATTGCAAGACAAGAGAATCTAGTCCAAATTATTTATTGCTACAAATAATAAAGAATGAGGCCATGAGATAAAGAGATCCTCTGAAGGTTTCAAGTACTTGTATGTTGGTCTTTGAATACTCACTTCTGCTATTGTAAAGTTTTTAATTTATTACTTTATGCAAACTAGGTACACATACATAATGTTTATTGAACATTTATAGATTTGGCTCCATGTGCACATGCTAATTTTGGACTAAGAAAGTCAGGAAACAGGAATATAGGACTTTCCTGCCAAATTTTATATTTCAGTATAACTAAATTCAATGTGCAACTACATCTCTTATTTTTGATTGCCTTGAGAATATGGAAAAGAAGAGAAAAGGGAAAAGAAGTTTATATATAGGGATGAATTAGGGTAAACTGATTGAAATGTGATAAAGGGAGGAAACAGGTCTCTTCCCAAGGGATGTTGTCCCTTTCCATGTGTGTGTGATTGTTCCCATTTGTTCAAAGCCCTCATGTGTGCACAGCCCCCCAATTGAGGGCCTCATCTGTATCATTTAACCATATGAAGCTAGTCTTATTATTCTATTTTATTTATTTATTTATTTATTTATTTATTTATTTTGCAGTACCAGGAATCGAACTCAGGACCTTGCACTTGCCAGGCAGGTGCTTATGCCACTGAGCTTTGTCCCCAGCCCCTCTATTTTAGAAAAAAAAAAAAAAAGGCTTAGAAGATATAAGTAATCTTTCAAGGTTACAAAGCTTCCAAATGACATCTTGGAGCTCATCATTTTGAAAGCTTTATGGATGAGAATTCCATATGCTTTCCACTTTAAGGAAATGGCTACATACTGATCACCCGAAAAGGAGACAATGCTGAGTGTTTGGGGCTCTGGGTATGGTCTCTATCTCTCCCTTGCACATGGTGAGAATAAAGGTGTCCTTGAGGAGTCATCTGGTGGAGGGTTCACTGGTACGTGGGCTGTGGGCTTACTGGGTCCCCCGCAGGGATCCTGGAACAGAGGTGCCAGCTGGGATCTACAATGAGAAAGGCCCTCAGGGAATAGGGATGTGTCAGGGTGTCATGCTGGGAATCTGGTCTTTTTGTTCCTCCTAATCCATCTGGAGAGAAGCTATGGGCTGTGAACCTGGTTAGATCTGATGCCTGCTGAGCCAATAGGCTGCACTTGCCTGACAGCAGTGGCATTTCCCTCACATGAATGCATGTAAACCAGTCCTGAGCCTCTCATGTCTCACCCTAGTTTTGCTTCTGTAGGTTTTCCTTGACTCTTGGTTTAGTTTCAGCTCTTGGTGGATACAGGAGAAAGACTCTTGTCCATATCTAAATGGAGGAGAATAGAGTGGTAGAGGTGATCCTGAGTGGCCTGGTGGTCTTTGGGGAGCACAGTCTCTTTGGCATGGTTTGACCTGTGATGCAGTAACTTCCAGGGTAGGCTTTCTAGAGCCTGCTTGCTTTAGTTACTTTTCTTTCATTGCTGGGACAAAATACCTGATGCCCCAAATTAAGGAAAGAAAGGTTCATTTACCTCAAAGTTTGTAGAGGTTTCAGTCCATACTCAGCTGGCTCCAAGGCAGAATGGCATGTGGCAAGGGTACAGTTCATGGTGATGGAAAATAGCAAAAGCAATAATTGCAAAAGTGTGAGGAATGTGACAGCAAACCTCTTTCCCTCCCCTGTATTGTATGCAGGCTATCCGCACCAGGGCAGATGGAACACTCACATCCATAATCACAGCACTGGACTATGAATCAATCACAAACTCTAGACTGCATGAGGCTTTGGGACATCTAGACATAAACTGTAGGAAACACTGCCCCTCCCTTGTTTGGTCAACTGGTTAAGTAGAGTGGGTTGGCACATGCCCACTGGGGCTTTCCTCCCTTAGCCCATTTCTGTCTTGAAGGAGCAGTGAGGTTCTGTTCTTGTGTCTAGAGCAGAGGTGGGGGAACTCTGTAAGAGACCAGACAGTGGATACTTAAGATTTGTGGGCCACATGATTGTGTGAAAGCAGTTACTATGTATATGTGTGTCCAGTTACAAGTGTGTCCTTTCACCAAGATAGGAACTGCACCAGATTTTTTCCCTGGACTGTTGTTCTTGCCTTCAGTCAAAAAGATAGTACTACCATGTTTTGTACATTTTCATCATTTTCAGTTGAAAAGATGTCGCACTGGTCCAGAGCTCCATGGGAGCCCATAGCAGAATCTGTATAGCCAAGAGCTTGGTATGCATCTGCCCCAGCCTGCCTTGCCTAGGAGGTTGAGGAATCTAGTCTCAGATTATCACATTTGAGCAGCTGTAGGTGGGAATGTGAGTGTAGACAATGTTAGGGATAGTGTTTGTTCAACTCTTTCTTCACAACTTGGCAGCTGGGGCTGGGCCAGGCCTGGGGCAGTGATCAAAGATAAGTAAACACTAGAGATATCTTTGCTGATACATACCACTTGTACATGTCCTAACTGCGTGGGACTGTGTGGTCCCTGGTTAGAAAACTTGGGGGTTTCAGTGTATTATGGGACAGAATGAACCCAGACACAGAAGGGCAAAGGAAGGTGTGGACTCTGTTCTCCACTGATCAGAAGCCAATATAAGGCAGACCCAGGGGCTACAAGATAGAAATGGGCAGCTATCTTAGAAGAACAGCTTTAGTAGCTGGAACAGGAAGAGCCCTCTTGACTATGATACTGGCTTCTTGGAGGAGGTGGCATTTATGGTGGGTCTTGAAGGATAGGTCAAATTTAGACAGGAGAGAGTATGAGCATAATTACTGGTGATTTTAGCAACCGTGGTTTAGTTTGGCTTTGGGATAGCAGGTAGATGATATTTTCTGAAATGACTGGACAATATGACCCATGTCACATACTCTTTACTGCATCAAGAGATGGATACCCCTTCTTTAATCACGAGGTGGTGGCTTGCATGGAGTAATACACAGGACAGCCAAGGCTCAGTAAGGAAAAGGGTGAAGTTTCTGCCTTGTAAGTGGGAACACTCATGCACAGACCTCAAACATCCATAGGCAGAGTCTGGCTACTCTGAGCCTGCCTGGAACTGGCCAGGTTGTGGGAAAACTACACTGAGGATTGGCTATGCAGGGACACACAAGGAGCAGCCTTGGTCTTCCTCCCGGCTCAGGTCCTGCACTCCAGGGTCCCCAGTCTCTGATGCTGAGCCACCCCATGCCATTGTCATGATGGAGCAAAGATAAGATGTCCCTCTGTGTCCTTGGTTGACTTCTGATATATGGAATATTTGGGTGTGGTAAAAGATTGCTATGTTACCCTCAGGTTAGGGTGACTTAGTCCATGGACTCTGAGCTCAGGCAAAGGGTAGAACTGCTGCTTGGCACAGACCCTCAATGACCTTGAGGCCAAGTTCCACAGCATAGCATTTTTAAATAGCAGGAAATGATTGGAGTGTCTCTTGGGGCATAGATTTCTTCAAGAAGAGAAATTTGCTCCAGAACCCAGAATGGATGGTAGGGTTGGCTGAGAGTGGGTAGCTTTAGAGGAGAGGCAGTCTCAGAACTGTGGCCTGCAGGAACTTAAAGAAGTGGCCATAGCCAGAGAGACTGCTGTGGAGAACACACAGGCTCGCCCACCCCACAGCTCCAGGCCCAACTGCAGATACAGCACACTAGTGTGTAGTGTTCTTTGGTGCCTGGCTGGCATGGCCTTATAAAAGCAGGACTTTCAGGATCTGTACTGACCATTGAGTTAAGTATGGGTGAGGGGATGGGAACCCAGAGGAAGCTGTGTTGGTTAGCAAAGTAGGGATGTGACTTTGGTATATGAAGAACACAGGACCAATAGCTGCTGACAGATTTTAGACAGATTTTTGAAGGCAGGTAGCAGCTGCCAAAAAATCATGGAAGTAAGACTGGTCTACTTTCTAGCCTATTCTTGGGCACTGCCAAGGTGCAATTATTTTAGGGGCATAGACCCTTGGCTGTGGATCTGCAATTTGAGGGGGACTCAGTCAGAAATAGTCCACTCTTCACCTGCTTTCAGATCTTAAATTTACACTGTGGTGTAAATGACTGATAAAAGAACCTTTCCTGAGAGAACTATGCAAACACGAGCACTGGACCACATGAAGGCATTGAGCTGCTGTAAGAAATAGGATAGGAGGGGGAGAAAGGGTGGAGAATCGAGGCTGGGAGCTGAGGTCCAAGTTCACTGACACTGAGCCTGGGTTTAGGCTTTGGTTTGCCCATAGCTAGAGCTCCTCAGCTCATGCCTCCAGAAGAACCTACTGTTATAAGGCAGTGTTGGTTCTGATTGGTTGAGTGTTGGTTCTGATGTATTGGGCATCTATACTGATTGGCTGGGTGACCATTACAATTGGCTGGGCATCCATTCTGATTAGCAGTTATGTGTGTGTACAGAAAGCGGCTGGACTTTGGGACCAGGAATAGTTAGGTTCCTGGGCAAACACAGTACACCCCTTCTGGGGTCCAAGGATGGCTTAAATCTTGGCCATCCTGCTTGTGCAACCTGTGAACTCTCTGTACCCACTGATTTTTAGAAACTCCTTCTTCCTCTCTCTCACAGCTCTCAAGGGTATTCATCCCTTTCTCTTCACTCAGCAGAACGCGGTGGTGGAGACTGTCAGTTTGTCCATGTCCAGTCGGCCCTCATTCTTGAGCCCACTGGAAGCCCACATCCACCTGTGAGTGCACGGCAACCCTGCTACTCTTGGTGCACTTTCTGGGGAACTCTGCTTTCCCCTTCACAGAGTGGGTTGCAACATAGGGCAGATAATGTTCTGGCAGACACAGTCACTAACCAGTGCTGGTGGGGATTTGGTAGATACATATCTCAATATCTCAGATTCTCTGTCCCCCACAGGGTGCCTCCTAACTTCACCTCCCAGATGTCCTGTGCACACTGACATCCTGTGTCAGGGCTGCTTCAGAGGCTCCTGAGCTCAGAGGCCCTCTCAGGATACACTGCTGCAGGGAAACAGAAGGCAAGTGGTTTCCAGGCAGCTGTTGCCATCTGTCCTGCAATGCAACCCTTCTCTGAAGTCAGGGACCAAGAAAGGGCTAGGCTGATCTTCTTGGTTCTTAGGAAAATACAGTGAAAACCAAACAGTCTAATAATTCAGTAAATGACCTTGTCCCTCCTGTGTTCTCAGAATCTCCAATGCAAGATTTAGAAACAATAAACTCTGCCTCCTCAGCATTAGCAGCACCCCCCCGTGATTATGTATTTATCTGATCTTTGAAAACACTGCTTCCTCAGTTGCTGGTATGAGCTTCTCAGTCCCTTGCATCTGTGGACAGAAACTTCCAGCTCTTCTTTCTGTAATGATCAAATGATATTCACATGAGATCTAAGCGTCTGCTGTGAGCACAGCATGGCAGTGGCAAGGGCTCTGCCTTCCAGTGTGGGCCCCTCCTCCCTTGTTGATGTGCCTGTGACTGTGTGTATGACAGTCACGCTGCGTGATCTGTAGGCTCTGTGGGGAGTGCTGCTCCCTGCTTTGTGGAATCCACTTTTGATGGAAACAAAGGAGCTAGTCTTCAATACAGTTCACCTCTTGGCCCTTTGAAGTCAGGACTCAAAGTAGTGAGGATGGAAAAAAATAGGACTCCAAGGTTAGGAAGAGACACAGATCTGAACCATTATTCCATGACTAATTTGGAAGCTGTTTCAGAAAACAGACCACTATTTAATAGGAATTGAGCAGGATTCCCTTGGTTGCCTACAGTGAGAACAACATGTCTTATCAAGAACGCAGGGCTTGGTAATACAAAGGCCATTCCTTGTTGGCCTGGCAGAATGGAAATGTGAATAGGGAGCTTGACTTGCTTACTTTTCTCTTGTTGCTGAGACAGTGCCTGACACCTAAGTAAAGGAAGCTCACAGTTTGTGGAGGTTTCAATGCATAAGCAGCTGGCTCCAAGGCAGGATGATGTGGTGAGGGAAACAGCTTAAGACAGCAGAAGAAAGTAGAATCAACAAGTGCAAGAAAAGGGGGGAAGCACAAGGTTCTGGGTTCGATTTCCAGTACCACAAAAGGGGGGAGAAAACCTCTTTTCTTCCCTTATTTGTATGCAGTCTACCAGCCTGTGGGTGGGCATAGCACTCGCCACATCTCTGTGCCCTACTCTCGCAAAGGCTCAGTATGTTTACAAAGTGAGGACCTTGCTCCCTGCTGAATCACTGCTAAACTAAACTTCTCAAATTGATACAATGAACAATGTCCTAGAGTGTTAAGGACATGTCCTCTACACCCTAGGATGTAGGACTGCTGAGTTCTAGACTTCTCAAGTTGACACAATGTATCAACCAGTGTAGAACTCAT
>NW_004524687.1:6753151-6763901 GCF_000260255.1 Octodon degus
TCTACTCTACTCTATTCTATTCTATTTTCAATAATGCAGATTGGGGCCAAGATACCTCAGGGGATTAAGCATCTGCTTAGGCAAGCAGACGGACTGGGTTCAACCCCTGCACTACATGCCATGCCAGCCCCACCTCTGGGTGCTCTCAGCTGGCCACTGAGACCGAGTGTGGTGGCGCACCTGTGATCTTCCTGTCCCAGCCTCCTAGAGCACTAGATTGCAGATGTGCACTGCCACCTTCTTATCATTCTACTCCACAGTATGCATGCTCCTCATAGATTCCAAGGAAATCAAGAATGAGTAGTTTCTCTCCCCTTTCTTCATTCCTTTCCTTTTCCTCTTTCCTGTATTATTTTTCTCAGGCTTCCATAAAAAGTACTGCAGACTCAGTGGCTTATACAATAGAAATTAATTTTCTCACAGTTCTGGAGAATGGAAGTCTATATATCAGGAGCTGAAAAGTTCAGATTTCTGGGAAGAGTTCTCTTTCTGGCTTGCTCTGGCCTTGGGTAGCTCTTTTTCCATTGTTTTGTTTTGTTTTTTTTTTTTTGTTGTTTTTTTTTTGAAAGACAGTAGTAGATTGCATTAATTCTTACCCACATGACCTCAACTTTGCTTAAATTATCCCTGTAAAGACCTTGTCTCCAAATAGAGTCACATTGTGACATATAGATATAAGGGCTTCAACATATGAATTTTAGTCCAAATAGGAGCACAATTGAGCCTATAAAGTCCCCCTCTACCTCTGTCTCCAGAAATGTTTTCTTTTGCTTTAATTAAAAAACCCACTTTTATTCATTTATTTATTTGGTATAGGGTCTTGTTACACAGCTCAGACTTGTAGGGATCCTCTGTCTCAGCCTCCTCTGTGCTGGGATTACAGGCGTGTACCACCATGCCTGGGTTTGGTGGCTGACAAAGCGTGCTGGAGGTTCTGCGGTCCATTTACAGTATATGGTACTGGGGATTGAACCTGGGTCCTTGCACTTGCCAGTCAGGTGCTTAGACCACTGAGCTATCTCCTCAGCCCCTTAAAAACGTTTCTAGGGTAAAGTTACATGGGTGAAAATCTTGGTTTTACTATTTTTAAGTCACATTATAAGATGGGAAATTTGCCAGGTTTCTTTGAGTTTCAGTATTAACTGTTTGTAGAATGGGAGAATGGGATTCCTGATACTTCTGGGTGTTGTTGTGAGGTTGTATGGAGATGCCTTACACGGAACCTGCACAACTTGCTTATGTGAATGGAGCATGTGAAATGTCACCTCCCCCTTTCTTCTTCCTTCTTGTCGTTTGCCTTTATGTAATTTGTCTGAAAAATAACTCCCCAAGCTCCTTTTTCTTTAAAATTAATGCACTGCTACCATTATCATCTAAGTTTTATTCAATAAAAATACATTTAGTTTTATAATTTTAGTTTCAGTTTTCAAGATAATGTCTGCATCATGATCTACTGTGAAATTTTGATCTGTTGTAAGTGGATTCACTTTAGTGGCTTTTTTTCCCCTTGGGTTGCCCCTGGGCATTGAGGACCTCCTGCTGGTGTCGCTGAGTGGGATTAGCATGACCATAGCTCATACAAAGCCAGTTTACAAAGAGAAGCATCTACAGAGTGAGGTGAAAGGCAGAGCAATGAAAGTGCCTTCTATTTTTGATTGACCACCTTTCTGTGCTGTTTGACTATTTTGTTGCATTTACTTAGTTTTGCTGTGGACATAACCAACATTCTCAAGTCAAGTTTTTCAGTTAATGCCTGTTTCACCTCAAGAGGCCACACACACACACACACACACACACACACACACACACACACACACAGGCCGTGGCCCTCTCTGACTTCCCAGCACTGGAACCTCTCTTCTGTTGCCATCTCTCCTTTTTCTGACCTTGCCTTCCTCTCCCCACTTTATAAGAACCTTGTAATTATATTGGGTCCACTTGGACATTCCAAGATAATCTTTCTTTTTTAAAAAAGTGAAATGATTTTTATGAGTGCATATAGGTATACATAATGACTATATTCACCATAGGGAATTTGCACCTGTACTGGCTATAACTTGATTCTTTCCCCCCTATTCTTGTATCCTCCTTCAACCTCTCTTCTCTCCTTACAGGAAAAATCTTTCCATCTTAAAGCCCATAATTTAACCACACCAGCAAAGTTCTTTTCTCCACAGCCATCAGGGCTTAGGATGTGGACATCTTTGGGGACCCACCACATGTTTGCAAGATAGCATTGCTCTGTTCCACTTCTGAACATTTTCCAAATCTGAAAAAAAATGGTTAAGGTTATCTAAAGGACTGTACTTACACCTAGATAGGTGAGCTCCACAAGAAGAGGTTATTGTGTGCATTATTCATTTCTGAATCCATAGACCTTAGTATATAGTAGGAGCTCCAAAAAGATCTGTATATATCTAATATACCTACAGACTACAGATCTGTGTGCATAATTGTATAGAAGTATCTGTGTCTATAAAGAGATACCTACAGGAGGAACATACAGTGTATTTGTGTATGATGTTTTTGAGAGAGTAGGAATACTTGTTATTGCATGAGTGATTCTGATTTATTTGACCATTAAATAATTTCCAAGACTCTTTCCGAAGGCATGTGATCTATACCTCTGTACCCCCCTCCTTAGATGTCTTAAGATGACCAAGATCAACACACACACAAAGTAGGTGCTCCATGCTGTTTCCACAGTATCCCCAGGGAAGGACTCAGTGCTCTCATCTCTTCACTGGAAGGACAGGGAATGAAGGCTAAAGCAACTGAAAGGCTAGCAAAGTGATGGCGATGTGGATAACACGCAGGCCTCCCAGACTGGTGTTTGCCTCACTGGATGACAGCGATACATCCTTAGCATTGAATCCAGGTGGAATTCGCATCACACCTTGGGAGAAATTGTTCCTTTGGAAGTTTTCCATGCTTGGTCTGCATTCAGTAAGAAATAAAATTCAGTGAGAAAATGCTATTTACCTTGCTACCAGATAGGAGTGTGGGGGTATATACAGGCCTTTGTGTGTTTAAGAAGCAAAAAAACCTCGAGAAAATGACTTTTTCTTCCTTATAAATAACAGAAGAACATCTGGCATCCAGAAAATGAAACCTTCCTTATGTAAATTCCCCTAGAAGGAAACTACCTGTTTGGTTGAGAAGAGGAAATGGCTGGCATCACGCAGACTTCTTAGGCCGACTGCCTGGTGATTTGAGGAGCAGCTGGCAGCCTGCAAGGCTGTTTCAGGCTATGCATTTTGGTGTGGTGGTTGTGGACTACACAGAAACAATGCCTGGCGTGGGGAAGAGTAAGAGTCCAGCTTTAGCTGTGGTAGTTACCGACAGTGTCAGTTACTGAAGTGAGGCTAAGGTATGGAGGAACAAACAAGTCCTGGAGGTGAGGGTTGAGGTAGCTCCATGAGCCCTTCCTTGGAGAGCTTTCCTAAGTTGAGAATTCCTCATCAGCCATCTTACCTCTGAGAAGGACTGGTTGGCTGCTGTGGCAATCACCAACCGTGGGGCAGAGCTGTGTCCTCACTCACCTCATGGAGCCCAGTGAACCCCTACCAGATACATACACCAGGCAGGAACTGTCCAACTCTCTAGGAACAAGTCTGTCTGAGACCTTGCTCTTCTCTATATTGTAGTCTCACTCATGGTCAGTTTTCCTTCATGTAGGGTTTTATTTTTAATTTTAATTCATTGTTACAAAGTAACAATTACATTATATAAAATATACCATCTTATTATAGATTTCTATAGGATCACTTGTGATTTTCCCCTTTCCATTCCTAATTAGTTGAATTTGTGTTTTTGCCTCCTCTTTTTGATGAGGTGGGTTAAAGGTTTGTCAATTTTCTTGTTTCAAAGAACCAACTTTTCAACTTATTGATGATTTGTATTGTCTTCTTAGTCTCAATTGCATTAACTTCTGTTCTTATTTTTTTATAATTTCCTCCTTGTACAAGATTTAGGTTTGATTTATTATTCTTTTTCTAGAAGTATGAGTTTCAACATTAGATTGTTTATTTTAGCTCATTCTGTTTTTCTAATGTGAAGATTAATTTCTATCAATTTTCGGCATAGGACAACTTTTATTATGTCCCATAAATTCTGGTATGATGTAGCAATGTTATCATTTAATTGTAGATACTATTTCGTCTGCTCTGTGACCCACTGGTTGTTCAGGAGGGTATTGCTTAATTTCCATGTGTTTCTGTAGTTTTTGTGATTTCTTTTGCTGTTGATTTCTAATTTCATTGTACTATGGTCAGATAGTATGGATGGGATGATTTCAACTCCTCTATATTTACATAAGCATATTTTATGGACTATTATGGGGTTTATTTTGGAGAACATCCTATGTGTAGCTGAAAAGAATGCATTATGATGTTTTGGGGTGGAGCACTCTGTAGACATCTACCAAGTCCATTTATTCACAGGCTTGGTTTAATTCTGTGTTTTTTTTCTATTTGTAAGAGTGGGGTATTAAAATTCCCCACTACAATTTTGTTATTGCTTATTTAATTTTTAATGTCTGTTAATATCATTGGCATATTTTATATAATTGAGTGTACCAGTATTTATTGCATATATATTTATGATTGTTATCTCCTCCTCTTAAGAGTTTTCCCTTAATAAGTATGTAGTGATCTTCTTTGTCGCTTTTGATCAGTTGTGGCTTAATATTTGCTTTGTATATAAATAGAATAGTTACCATTGCCTTTTTTTCTGGATTCCTGTGACATGGAGAATCATTTTCCATCTTTTGACTTTTAGTCTTTAAATTTTTTTGAGTTAGATGTTCTTCTTGAGTGAAGCAGATTGTTGGATCTTGCTTCGTAATCCATTCTACCAGTATGTTTCTTTTGGTTACTAAGTTGAGACCACTTATAACTGGCACGTATTGTCTTTTATTTTTCATGTTGTTTTCCTGTTGTTTGTTCCCTGTCTTTCTCCTTTCTTTGATTGCTTGTCCTACCTGATAGCTTCTTTCTATTGCTGCTGTTGTGTCTGTGGTCTTTGTTTTCTCTTTGTAATATATCCTTCAATGCATTCTGAAGAGCTGCTTTGGTGGTCATTAATTTCTTCAGTTGTTCTTTATCATGAAGTATCTTATTTCTCAATTGATTTTAAAGGATAGTTTTGTAGAGTACATCAATCTGGGTTGAAGATTGTTTTCTTTTAGACCCAGTTCAATCAGTCACTCCAGGCTCTCTTTGATTTGAGGATTTATGTTAAGAAGTCTGCTATTATTCTTTCTGGTGGTCTTTCCTTTATAGGTGATTTGTTTCTTTTCTCTACGTGCTTTTAACATTTTGTTCTTGTGCTGTATTGATTGTTATATGCCTTGGTGTGGATTTATTTCAGACAGGCTATTTGGGGTCCTGTATGTTTTGTTAATTTGTATATCAAAATATTTATCCGTATTTGGGAAATTTTCTGCATTATTATTTCTGTGAAGAGGGTTTCAGTGGCTTTCGTGCTGTTCCCAGCTTTCTCATGGACTCTAGTCAAACTTGTGTTGTTGTTCTTTGCTTCAACTTGTAGCTGTTGGATTGATTTTTTTCATGTTTTTGTTTTGTTATTTTAAGTTATATTTCTTTTCCTGGTCACTAGTCCCAATTTTCTTTTCTAGATCTGCTATTCTATGCTTGCCTTTAATCAATGTATTAATGCACTGCATATACTTTCAGTGGAGCTTTTGACTTCCTGGATTTCTGTTTGAATCTATTTCATTGATTCCATTTCTTTTTAATTTTGGGCAGAGAAAGCCTAGGGATATTGAGGTGAACCATAAACAGAAGAGACAATACTTACTTAAATGAAAGTATCATAAAATCGAGTGAGGTAGAGCAGAAAGTACCCCCCCCATCCACCATCAGTATACTTCAATTGCCCATGTGATGGTGACTGATGCAGTTTTGGCAGTTTTCTCTCTTAGAAATGGCTATTCACTGTGATGCATAGCTGGTTATTATGATGCATAATGTAAAAACCAACCAAATACAGCCCAGTGTTCTACCTCTATGTACCCCCTTTTGCAACTCCTTAAAAATCTTCCCTCCCTGTGCCTTTGGAGCCTTACAAATTGATTCCTAGTTAGAGTCCTTCTGACATTAAATAAATCTGCCTCCAAATCCTCTGTTTTAATTTGGTGTTTCCGTTACCATTGCATCTGGTGCACCTGCCAGGAAGACCAACTGTGCTGACCTTTTTGGTCACTGGTCATGGCCCTCAAGGATGGAGAAAGGACCTTTCCAAGTTCCAAATGGAAGGTGTGCCTTCAAGATTTCTCAGCTCCCCTCAAGAGTTCTGGAGGAGAATGCTTAGCTCCCTGCTTGAGTGGCTCACATTGGACCCCAAAGAGAAGAGGATGCTGTCTGTCTGTCTATCTGTCTGTCTGCCCGCCTGCCTGCCTGTCTGATTCTGGTAAGACCCCTGGGAGTACCCAAGTCCATCTGTCAGTCCTGCTCAGCTTGAGCAGAAGGAGATTCTGATCAACTTTTGTAAGGATTGCCCTTGAGGGAAGGGGTTGGAATGTTTAACCTCTGAGTGCCTGTTGAATGAATGTGTGAGTGAATGGAATGGGCAACATAAGCAGTAGGCTGCTCTGTCTGTGCACCAAGACTGAGAAACACTGGTTTTGGTGGTTGGTTGGGCCTTTACCTGTGGTTCCCTGACAATCAACATATGGTGGAATAGAGGCCGCACACTTTCTTAGCCCTAAGTTGTGACTAAGTCTCTGTGAGTGCCTTGGCCAGGCAGGCATCTGAATGGCCTCTGAGGGGCACCCACCTTTGTCTGTTGCAATATCATTTGGGGATACCCAACGCACATGTAGGAAGTCAGAGATGGTTACTAATTAGTGAAACCACATAGTTCCTGACTGCAGGAAAAGGATATTTTTCTGGTGATTAAACCAAACTGCTCTCAAAGAAAAAGAAAAAAAAAAAAAAAAAAAGAAGCCCATTCTCAATAATTCCACCTTGACAGCCTTGACATCTGCCGCAGTTGCTGTCAACAGTTTTGCCTCCACTCCTGACTTGTCTACTTCCTGCCAGCTCAGGCCCAGTTCAATCCATCACTGCTTTCATTCATCCACAGAGTCTCTCACCCCACCCCCAGACATACCTATCTGGTCAGATGACATCATCTAATGCCCACCTGAGATGAGTGTTAACAATTCCTTCTGAGTTGCATATCTTGACTAAGGAAAAAATTGGACTGTCAGCCCAGACAAATGAGTTTCCATGGCCATTCCCAAAGCTTGCAATGCCTAGAAGCACAAAATCAGTCAAGTGTTTCTCAAAGACATTCAAAAGAAGACAAATAGCCCATCAACCACTGTTACCCACAAACCTGATAAAAGAAAATCACCTGATGTTTGTATCAAAATCCAGTCTGATAGATGACTATGCCCTCTGGCTGAGTTTAAGGGGCTATGAATACAAAAAATAAATTTCCCCTGTATCTACAACACACAAAGAAACCTGACTATTCAAGCCCACCTCAACCTGAACTTCTCATCCTGTCAGGCCTGGATGGTTCAGATAGACTGAACTCTACTAAATTGTGTACCTAAAGGCCGTTGATCAATGTAAAAGTTGCAGGCAAACCTGGGACTTTTCAGGTAGACAGAACAGAACTCCTTGCCTTCAAAAGTTCCTCTGTCAAAAAGTTACCATCACCAGGGAAACTGGAACTCTTACCTCTCACCCCTTCTGCCAGGCATGAACTGGAAGCTGGGAAGACATCTGCCCAAAGACATTCCTGTCACCAAGCCAGTCAGCCTTTCTCTTCTTTAACCTTGTGCCTTCCCTGAGAGGAAGATTATATCTTCCAGAGACAGATTACTACTGTCTGGAAGTTCTGAAAACTCCCCAGAGCTATGAGCCAAAGACTCACCTTTGGGCCTGACCACCAACCATATCACCTTACCACAACTCTCACTGCTGTCACATGTCACTAGAAGCACAAGTAGGCATCCAGCCATACACCAACTACCTAAAACAAAGTAGGATCCTGATAGATTGTTATTCTGAAATTCTTAACCTATACACTTGACTGTTACCTCAAGATGCCATGTGATTTACATGACTAGATTTAAAAGACACCTTCTACTTACAGATTGCTCCCATGAGAAGATCCTGAAACAGGGTAAAAAGGTCAGCTCACTTGGACTCAATTGCCACAAGGGTTTGGGAACTCTCACATTATTTTAGGGAGGCTCTATCAACTGACTTGGCCACTCTGAGACAGCCTTTTTTTCTGTCCCTTCCAGTCCCAAAATTCTATCATGGTGTCCCAGGCCTTGAGATGGGGCCATTGACTACCTATTTCTAATTGTGAAACTCCACCCCAGGGCAACCCCTACCCACATTAAACAATATCTCATGCCATAAGCAAGCTGGCTAGAAGTTCAATCACACATCTAGATGCTTCAGAACTGCAAAATGTTTGTAGACTGTCAAATTGCTGAAATACACTTTTCTTACCTGTGAAGCCAGTTCCAAATCTCTGAGCTGCCACTGCTACCATGGCTGCTTTCCATATACATTGCCTCAGTCTTCTGTGACCCACACCCTGCTGGTATACCTGCCTGGGCCTAAAGATTGCCTTCATCTGACTTTGGTGGGCTTTTGTCAGCCACTCCTCTTTGCCTTTAAATGGAAAGACCCAAGTTCTGAACTAAAAGGTTAACTCATCTGGATTCAACCTTCCAGAGGTTCAAAACTTGTTTACTCTCTTTTGAGAAGCCTTCACAGCTGATCTCACCAGTTTCTCGGTAAGATCATTGCATTTCTGATTAATGACACCCAATCTGCCTGCCAGAAAGGTACAAAAACTGCTTCAGTATCTGGCAGAAAGTGGTTATGAGAAAAAAACTACAGATTTCCTGGGGCTGCTGGCTTCTATGGAATCTGGATCCTTGAACTCACAAAACCAGTGATGCTTACTCAGGCTGTCAGCCCCTGGGAGTGTTCAGTGACCTAACAGTACAAACTTGGATCCAGTCCCTAAGGGCTGCCTCCCTTCCCTTGCCTTCACATTTTAACAGCCACTGCCTTTCTGATACAGAATGTTGACAAAGGATTGGCAAGATAGCTCAGCGGACTAAGTGCCTGCTTAAGCAAACATGGGGACTGGGTTTGATCCCTGGCACCACATACTGTGCTAGCCCCATCCCCAGGTGTGGTGAGCGTGCCAATGAGACTGGGCATGGTGACACACACCTGTAAGCCCAGAACTTGGGAGGCTGAAACAGGAAGATTACTATGAGTCCAAGTTGTGTAGTGAGACCCTATACCAGGTACATTAAAAGAAAAAAAAAAAACAAAAAAAAGAATGCTGAGAGCTCACTTTAGGCTGAGACCTAACTGTCCAGATGCAACATGCTATACTGGAATTTCTTCTGAATTACTATGGAACACTCAATTGTCTCATATCTCTGCTCACCAGACCATGGCTCACCAGTTGTGCTCACCAGACCATGGCTGCCTGGCACTGACTGATAAACTGTTCTCAAGCCAACCAGACTTAAAAATGGACCCCTTAACAGATGCTGATTACAGCTTGTTTACAGATGGAAATAGCTCTGCTAGGAATGGAATCCACCAGGCTAGATATACTATGATTACTTTGGACAAATCTATTTTGGTGAAGGCTCCCCTGTTATTGCTTCCTTCTGCTGTTTGTAAACCTGCAAAATAATTTGATTCAGAGGCCTTACCCCCCTATAGGGATCCAATTGAATAAAACATCAACCCCCATCCAGAAAAACTTTACCCAGCAGTTCTGGAATATCAGAGCCAGACCTGCTCCCACTCATTGTTCTGCAAGCACAAGTCATAGTGCTGGTACCCATATCCTTGCAGCCAGCTCAGGTTACAGCATCTGTGTCACTGCCCCTGACCTCTTGCAATATAGGTGAATCTTCCACACTTACAGATATATAAAGTACACAGAAATAAAACCTTAGGGGTTGCAGATTTCTTTAAGTGCTCATCTGCACCTACTTAGGCTGGCCTAAAACATTCCATTGCTGCACTGCAAAGACAACAAGCATTTATAAGGTCCTGATACCAGCTATACATGTAGACATGCCTGCAACACATTTAACCCAGGTGCACATTTAGTACCTCTACAAGTGTCAGAGATCCATCCTTTGATTTGTTGGAAAATTTACCTTGATCAGATGGCTCACTCTGAAGGGACAATGCACTCAAGTGCCTGCCCTGATCACTCCAGAGGCTGATCAGTCCATGTATGGCTGGAGCCTGAGATCACCATTCATAGGATTGCTCCATGCCTCAGGACATTATTTCCCTTGGCCTTTTCAGGCTGCTTACCCCATTCCTTGCCCTCTCCCCATTTGTTTTTTGCCTTAAACAGTATGAATTGTTTCCCCAAGAAAATAGAACAATGAATCAAGTACTTGACCAAGATTTGATGAGTGTCCAAGGCATAATGGACACTCTCTTAGATCATATTAACTCCCTCACTGTCTTTGCCAAAGTAATGCTACAGAACAGATAGACCTAGTTGCTTCCTAAAAACAACTTAAAGAAAAACACTATAATAAGACAATCTTAGTGATCTTGGTTAAGGCCCATCCTAGGATCACTGAGAATCCTAACATTTCTGTTTATAGTTGGACCTTGTCTGAAACTATTACATGTAATATGCTCAGCAAAGATTTGTGGAGAAAACCGAAAGAGGTAGGAAATGTAGCAGAAGATGCCTCACC
>NW_004524687.1:6764997-6766424 GCF_000260255.1 Octodon degus
GACGATACACACAGAAACAAATAAACAAGCAAACAGACAAAAGGAAAAATAAAACAGGACAAATAGAACACAGTTAAAACAACAACAACAACAACAACAACAACAACAACAACAACAACAAAAATACCTGACCAACTCAGCTGGATACAAAGAGGAAAACCAATCAGTCAGAGAAAGATGAAAGTAGTAAAATTCTTCTAGTGTCTACAGTTCTGTGGTAGGTTCAATTTGGATCCCAGAAATGTATAGTCTAGCTAAATTTGCAGGTGGATTTGTGCAGGGCATGGGGCTGATCTTGGCATCTGGATTTAGGAAATGGAATCTATTGAAAGCCATGGAAGCTGGAAAAATTGATCAAATATGTATAAGTGGGATTAGGCCTCAGTGCCTAAAGCAAACAAGCTACCTCAGGCCTGAGATAAACATTTGTCTGGTTAATGTTGACCATTAGTTGCTAGGCAACCTTGTATCACCTGTTACTAACTTTGCAAAGGTATAAATAAATGTCTGTTTTGTTTTGCTCCTGGGATTTCACCAACCAGGCAGGCGAGCCACCATGTAACCCAGAGTTTGTCTTCTTGTCTTATCTTTTCCTCATTCCTGCCACTGTTTCTCCCCAGGTAGAACTCATCACACTGAGACCAACAGTTCCCTACAGGAATTAGTCTTCTGTGGCTGGAGTTCTCCCTGAGCACTTTAGGAGAAAAAAATACAGTGGTCCTACCTGCCTGCTTCTATTCTGCACATCTTTATACACAAGCGCTACACTACACTGGTTTACCTAACTTACCAACTGTTGGCTCATATTGTTACTGTTGCTTCACACTGTTCCAGGCTGCTAGTTCCATCTGTCCATCATGTGCACCCCAACCAGGGCCCTACTATGTTTCTGGCATTTTCATCAGCCCTCTAGGGTCCTGCTGATGGAAGGAGGAGTCATTGGTGGTCTTGCTGGTCTGCTGAGGTCCAGTTGATGGAGGGAGGAGTCACTAGCTGGCTCATCTGAGTCCTGTGGATTTTCATGTAGTTTTAGTTACCTATGATTAATGGTAGTCTACCTAATATTAAATGGAAAATTCCAGAAATAAACAATTCATAGATTTTAAATAGCACACCATTTTGAGTCATGTGATGAAATCTCTTACCATCTTATTTTGTCCCATCTGGGATGTTATTTATCATTTTGTGCAGTGTATCCATGGTGTATACACTACTCACCTATAAGACATTTAGGAGCCTCCCAGGTATCTGACTTTCATTGTCCTCAGAACTTGTGTTCAGGTAATCCTTGTTTTACTTAACAGTGGCCCAAAGTATAAGAATAGTGATGCTGGCTATTTGGATATCCAAAGAGAAGTCAAAAACATTTTCTTTTCTTAAAAATTAATTTTATTGAGAAACAGATAGCAATTAGACAGTTTCAAAAC
>NW_004524687.1:6766909-6777375 GCF_000260255.1 Octodon degus
AAAAAAAAAAAAAAAAAAAAAAAAAAAAGGCTTCTAAGTTCAACTGCTTGCTTATATTCATTTGAATATCTGACAAGTGTTTCAAGTTATATTTAGAATGCCAAAATAGAATTCTTCCAATCTGTTTCTCCCTTGGTCTCCTCAGTTAACGGTTCCATGATCACCCTTATTGTTCCAGTAAAAAACCCAAGACTCACTCATGATTTCCTTTTTTCTTTATCTTTTTTTTTTTGGGGGGGACTTTGTAAATTGACAAAGTGTGTCCTAGGGTCCACTTGCCCTGGCTGCCTGATAGGCTGTTTCAGGATGAGGAAATCACTTTTCTCTTGGTCAATGAGATTAACAACCAGGTGTGGGGATGGATCTTGCTTTGTTCATTTTATGGTGTTCAACTTGCTTGTTCTCCACTGCCTCTATACTGTTCCAGGAGAAGTACCCAGCTCCCTCCCCTGAATTGGCTAATAAAATGCTAGCTAGCTGGAAATTTGGGTTTTTTTGCTCCTACCCTTTTGCAACTGGTGATTTCAGATCCCTGATTTTCATCATTCTACTTTGTCTCTTGCTCTATATTTCTTTCCTTGCTATATGCCATAACCCAGGTAGAAGATTTGAACCCTCTGTAGGGGTCTTCAGTAACTGGCACCATAGGCAGGGTTGCTAATGTGCCCTCATCCTCAACAGTTACGTACCTAGAGACTTGGCAACTTGAGTTACAAGTGAGGTCAGAGTTGTCCAATTTCCTGCATATTTCCTGCTTCCTTCCTTCTGGGGGCCATCACAGACATGGCAAATATCTGTGATATGTACATAATGGGAACATATAATGCCTATAATGATTTTTTTAGAATTATTGTTTATTTATTTTGCTATATTTTAGGGAAGGGTCTACAGGGTGTTCAAGGTTTCATTACTAGATTGGACTTGTAGTTATTCTCCTGTTTACAGCCTTGCAAGAGCTGGGATTATAGGCATGTGCCACCATGCCCACCCTGGGGGTGGGTCAGCATGGCAGGCCCAGGGATCGAACCTCCAGCCTCTGTGCCTGCTTGCAGGTGCTTTAATCTGCTGAGCTATTTGGCCAGCCCTAGAACTATTTCTATTGAAGAATTATTCTGATTTCATGAGTTTTATTATATTAAACAGTGTATAAACAGGAAAATAAACAATAAGACCAATGTTATGTTTTTCTGAAAAAAATTTTTTTTTCTGGAACCGGGGATTGAACTCAGGCCCTTGCGCTTGCCAGGGAAGCGCTTATTCCACTGAGCCATCTCCCCAGCCCAGTTTTTCTGAAATTTGAAGAATATAATATACAGTGTTCTCTTATAAACTTGCAGTGTTTCACTGGGAATTTCTTCTTTGTTCTTGCATATGGTTCCTATGCTGGTCAATTGGTAGTCTCTTAGAAATGTGACATCATTGAGTAACTGTAAAACCAATTATAGGATGTCACAGTTTGATTATTTTGAGAAGTAAGAGCAAAAAGTCTATTTACAAAATCATTACTGCATGAATAAAGAGCTGGTGGCTGAACTCCAGGATAAATTTTTAAACTGAAAGTTTAGTATGTCTTTATATCTACCAGGGCATATATTTTTATATCATATTTTGAAGGCTTATTTGTCAAATACTGCCTAAAGCTACAGTAACCATGAAATGCTGCAGGATGTTTATCAGTAGTCATGTACTCAGATGGTATGCAAATTCCTTAGCAGTTCGACTCAAGGCTCTCAAACAGTGAGCACACAGTAGCCGTATTATTAGTTTATTGTTTTGTCTTGGCAGGTGGTTTTCTCAAACTATAGACAATTTTGAAGGAAATCAAGTCTCAGTGGTACTGTTATTCTACAAACTTCAAGTCCACACCCCTCACTTCTCCTAAGTCTTTCACATTCCTGTGATTACCATGAGAAAGCTCTGCTAAGTATAGCAATCTTAGGAAAGATGGTTTTTGAGACAGAGTCTCATTATATAGTGAAGACTGACCTTGCACTCCTGGTGATCCTCCTGCTTCATCTCAGAAGTGCTGGGACTATAGGCATGTGTCACCACACCTGGCTCAGTTAGATAGTGAGGTATCATAATAAGAACATTTTCAAGTATGACTGTTGGTGCATAAAGAATGTTTGACTTGTATTTCTTTATATTTTATTTTTTAATTTTTTCCCATAATTTTATTTTTTTTTTATTCTATTTTTTTTTTTTTTGGCTCCAAATGCCTCTAGGGCAGGTTTGGATGGCTGGAGTTGAGGGGATCGAACCACAGCAACCTGAGCCTGACTGCTTTGTTGAAGCAGCCACTTAAAGAACTGAGCTAGGGCCAGGCCACCTTTTCCCATAATTTTATTGAGAGACATATAGCAATGAGACAGTTTCAAATCAAATTGGTATGACAGTTTCAATAATTAACACATTGCATACTTTCTTCCTAGTGGTTATTTGCTGTACAAGATGCAGACATGATATCCTATTTACAAACACTATTACAACAAATCCCTCTATTCATTAAGAGAATGTAACTATATATCTATCTCAACCAGTTTGAATACACAGATACAAAATGGACATTCATCTGTGTCCCCTTTTTTGTTTAGTTCCTTCATTTGAATATTATAGGTGTGTTAACTCAGCAAAATATTTTAAAAGAGTCCAGTAGTCCATAATAGTATTGGGTCTTCCACTTGACTGGCAGTGTCAGAAATTGTTGACCTGAGTCCCCTACAGCTGAACATAACAACATGGCTTTACTTCTTATGCTTTGTTTTTATACTTTTCTGCTGGATGGTTAAGACCAAGATAAAGCAAGACCTATGCAACAAGAGTTGTAGCTTTTGGGGTCTGATAAGGTCAGTGAAATCCCCTCAGGATTTATCCTGAGATCCTGTACCTCAGATTGTAGAGCCTTTGTCAGTGTCAGCCATGTGGATGAGTCATGGCCATTGCTTGGCCAATGGTATTTCATTATTTGTGTGTTTTACAACATCTTGTAGCATATTGTCTATTGCAGTTTCCAACAATGAATTGCAGTGCTAGCATTCCATCCAATTGGTTTAAGCCCTGCCAAGAACTTAACATTTTCTCACTACTTCTAATATGACCAGGTATACATGACTATTCTGTGGCATTTTGACTAGTCAAATATTTATTTACATTGCTATTTTCTTCATTTGAATCAAGATCTACATTCTGTATTTTGCTGTCATATCTTGCTAACCTTTCTGTCTGTTATATCTTGTAGCTTCTTTGGCTCACAGATCCAATTCATAGGAAAGTAATGTCATTTTCAACATCTTCTGAAAGTTGTAAAAGCACATCTTCATATGATTTTGTACAGAATTGGGCTGATTCTACAAGAAAAATCAAAAGAAGACATTTAATAATAAAATAATAAATGTACATAAGTGTAAAACAGTGCATATAAGGGGTAAAACTCACCCTTACACTTTGACACACATGTACACACTTTGCCATTCAACATACCAAGTAAGTGAACACAAAGATTGCTCCCTGTATTCCCCTAGGGTAGCTACTGAGACATGTCTGGCTACTGTTATGCTAAAGTATGCATTGTCACTGGAAAATGAAAATTTTCATAGGGGTGTATTTCACCCCCATGATGCCCCTTACATTTAATCAGGCCCTATCATGTCACTTTAGGTGTTCCAGCAAAGTCCTCTAACTAGATTTACTGCTATTGCTTAATTCTCCATACAATCTAGGGCAGTCTTAAAAAGAATATGAACTTGATGATGTCCCTTCTTTGCTACCCCTCCCAGTGACTTTTTACTGTACTTCAGGTACAATTTGGCTATGGCCCAGAGGACCATGATCAGCATTGTGCTTACCTCCTGCTTTCCTTTACATCTCTTTATCAGTTTTTTTCTTTTTCTGCTTTATCCACACCTACTCCTTTTTGTCCCATGATGCTGTTGTTTCTGCTCTGCTCATCCTAACACCTTTCACTCTTCAAATTCTTTTAATTCATTGTAATAATAACACTTATTAGAAGATCCGCTCCCTTAACAAATTTTAAGTGTTCAACACTTATTATTGAGTACAGGTATGATATTGTAGAGCAGATCTGTAGAAATTTTTCATCATTTCTGTCTTAGTTATGTTTCTCTTGCTGCTGATACAAAATACTCAATACACAAAGTTAAAGGTGGTGAGAAAAGACTTACTTAGCTTACAGTTGGTAGACATTTCAGTCCATAATTGACTGGTTCCAAGACAGTATGGCATTTTACTAGGATTATGGCAGTACCAATGCAATTAGCGAACTGATCCAGCAATCACCCACACTTAATTCCAGCACTCTTAATCCCAGCATTGCTCTATAAATCAATCACAAACTTTAGATTTAGCCACCTGTGAAAAAACATTATGAATGCTGAAGCTTTGGGGGTGACATCCAGACTGTTATGGTTTGTGTGTATTTGTCCCCCCAAACCCTCATGCAGTCATCGAGGCACAGTTGTATAGTTTGTGATTAATTCGTGATCCAAGGCTGGGACTACGGGTCTGAGTACTGATGGGATTATGGGTCTGAGTGCTACACCTAGCCTGGGGCAGATAGCCTGAATGTAACATAAGAGAGACAAAAAGACAGACTTGTTCTCTGCAGCCATTGTTGCCACTACTCCTCCATTTGTTCTCTGCTCTTTGCTATGTGCCACATTACCTTGGAGCCAGCTGAATATGGACTGAAACCTCCAGTAACTGTGAGCTAAATAAACCCTTCATTCCTTCATTTTTAGTGTCAGGTGTTTGTCCCAGCAATGACAAAAGTGTGACTGAGACATAGACACAAGCCACGAAACACTTTCTTTCTCCTTTATCTCTGGCAACTACCATTGAGTCTTTGATCTTATGAATTGAGTATTTTACATAGTTTCTGAAAATTGAATTATATAGTACCTGTATCAGATAAATTTTTCCATAAGGTCAACATTGAATCTAGCCATTGAATTTGATATGGTTCTCATTCAACTTGGCTTGTGACCATAATTGTGGAGAAAGTTGTTCATGAGCCAAGGTACCAATATACCTAATGGGCATTGTATTTATTTTTTGTTTTATTTTTTGAGACAGAGTCCCACTGTGTAGTTCAGTCTGGCCTTGATCTCATGGCAATCCTGTCTCAGTCTCCCAAGTGCTGAGATTAAAGAGATATGCCACCATGCCTGGTATATGTATTCTTTAAAGAAATGTATACTTAAGGGTTTATCTGATTTCTAAATGTGGAAGTTTATTACTGAGTTTTAGAGCTCCCTTATATATTGTGGAAATTACTCCTTTATTAAACTTGTAAGTATTTTCTGTCATTCTGTATGCTGCCTTTTCACTTGATTGTTTATTTTCTGTGTAGAAGAATTTAATTTGAGGTAGCCTAACTATAGTGGAGTTCTAACTGGTGGTCAACTTGTTACACCCAGCTACATTAAACTAGCATGGTGCTGGGTGCAGGAGGCCCACCTGAGGATTGTCACCAGCAGCATAAAAGGCCAAACAGGAGAAGCTGCCCAAAAATGCTATTTGGAGAAGCTGTTGAAAGCTGCTAGTTCCCTTGGGCTGTTCTGTTGGAGGATCTTGTCATGCTGGCTGTCCTGATGAACTTTGAAGAAACTTTGGTCCTCATCTTGAGTATCACTTCCTGGCTCCAGGGGGATGATGGTGCACTGCTCAGCCTCATGGAGAAGCTTGTCACATTGGCTTTATTGATAGGAACTTGGCATTCCTCATTGCTGGAGGAGCTTGGGACCTCACTGTTGCTAAGAATGTATGTGGTGCTTTTCAGGGAGCGCTGGTGCTTACCTTGAGCATTGCTTCCTGGCTCCAGTTCAGATCCCTCAGTCTGCTAGCACAGATCCCTCATCCTGCTGGCATAAACTTTCTAGCTTCCACTACTGACCTTTGGGCCTTTCCAGCACAGATCTGCAAGCGGATCTGCATGAGACTGTGTTGTGGGCTATAAGCCTCCAATTGGACATATGGGAGCCATTGGTATGAGCTCTAGGTTTTCAGCTGGACTCATGCAGGATATTAGGATCTAGGCCCTCAGCTGGAGTCTTTGGCATTTGTGTGTGTGGGCAGATTTCTTGCATTTCTTATATATGATTCTTGGGTGAGTCATTATAAAATACTATTATAAAATGTGTCCTGTATTATATTGTTTCCATTGCAAAAACTTTAAGCCATGACAGTAACTGATATATTTACTTGTGCTTTTGGTGTCACATTCAAGAAATTCTTCTAACCAAGAAGCTTGGTTAGAAGACCAATGTTGTGAAGCTTTCCTCGTGTTTTCTTCTAGAATTTTTATAATTTCAGACCATGTGTTTACATATTAATCCATGTCAAGTTGGCATAACATATGTGTTATCCAATTTTATTCTTTGGCATGGACATCCACTTTTCCCAGTACCATATGTTGAAGATGCTCCTTTTTCCTCATGGCATAATCTTGGTACACTTTTCAAAGTTAGTTGACTGTGTATGTATAGATTTATTTCTAGGCTGTTATGTTTTCTTTGATTTATATTTGTCCTTATGTCAATTCAGTACTATACTGTTCTAAGTCTTATTGCTTTGCAGTAAGTTTGGGACCTTGACTATTATATGTCTCGGTGTGTTTTTCATTGGGTTGAGGTTACTTGGCGTTCTGTATGCTTCAGTTACCTGAATATCAGATTGTTTACTCATATTTGGGAAGTTTTCTGCTATTACTTCTGCCCATATTTTTTTAATGTCCTTTGTATTGACTCCTTCTTTCTCATTGATGCCTATTAGTCGCACATTGTTCATCTTTGCATCATCTTGCAGGTGACAAATTATTTTTTCCTGCATCCTAGTTGTTTTTAAGAGATCCTTTCTTACCTTTTCACTAGCTGCACCATCATCTTCAAGATCTGAAACTCTGTCTTCACTTTCACTTAAACGGTTTTACAAGCTTGTGATTGAGATGTTAATTTCCTCTATATCTCTTTGACTCTGCTTCATGCGATCTATTTCTTTCCCGTATTGCTCATTCAAGGAATCCGTCATTTTTCTAATCTCCTCTATTTTTTTAAACAATGTCCTCTTTAGAAGCAGTTATAAATTCTTTTATTGCAGTGTTTTTTTTTCAGATTGGGTTTCCTCCCTATGTTTCTGTAGTTAATTCTTTACTTCAGATGCTATGAGTTCTGAGAATTCTGTTTTTATTTCAGAAAAGAATTGCACTTTGATTTCCTCTATATCTTTCTGCTGTTGCTTATTTACTATCAACGCTTTTAATTCGTACATTTGAGCTGAGCTAGTAGAAAAGAATTCCACTCTGAGTTCCTCTATGACTTTCTGCTGTTGCTTATTTACTATCGACGCTATTAATTCATACAAATTTAGCTGAGCTAGTGTCCTCTACACTTGTTCTGGGTGGGCATTGGGTTTCCTCCATATGTTTCTGCATTTGATTCTTTACTGCAGATGTTATTAATTCAGGGATTTCTTTTTTCATTTCCAACCTGAGTTCCTCTATACCTTTCTGCAGCTGTTTCTTTATTTCAGAAGCCTTTGATTCATTGCTTTCAGCTGTGTGATTCCCAATTTGTTCTGTGTTAGTGTCCTCTGCAGTTGTTATGGGTGGGCTTGGGGTCTGAGATTGCATTTTGCTCCTTCTCATTGTCATTTTGAGTAGCACTGTCTGCTGACCTTTGTTGTAGAGCTTTAGTGCAATTATAGCCTTAGCACCTACTGATGTTCAGGTGTAGATCTACAAAGTTTGAATTTATCCAGCTGTGCCTGGCTTGGGTCTGGCTGCTGTGCTCAGTTCCTTCCTGTTGCTACCCTTGGGGGTGAACCTGTTGTGCCCCTCTGGCAAGATGTTCTGCTCCTGGACTAGCTTGGTGCTTCTGTCCCATACACTCTCTACAGGGATTGGAGCTGAAGGGTTTCACCCCAGGCCTGTATGCCAGGCCTGAGCTGAGTCTGGAGGGGACAAGGTGCAGTAGGGGTAGAGGCAGCTCTCCCACACACTCACCAGGCCTGGACTAGGACTGGATCTGGGGTTTCCCAGAAGGTGACAGAAATTTGTACTCTGTGGGTGGGGTGTCGGTGGTACTATGGAGTGATGGAGGTGTCCCAAGAGGGTGAAAGTGGGTGTCACCCATGCTGTGCCTGGCACAGGGTAGCCAGAAGCTCTTCCACACACTCACCGGCCCTGGGCTAGGACTGGTTCTAGGGGTTCCCGGAATGACTGATTTGGGTATTTGTATTCTTTTTTGCTCCCATGAGAATTGCAGAATTACTTTTTCCTATTTCTATAACAATACCATTGGGCTTTTGATAAGGACTGCTTGAATCTGTAGATTGCTGTAGTTAGTGTGGTAATTTTAATACAGCAAGTCTTCAGTTTTAGAACATTCAAGTTGTGAACTTTCACAGATATAAATGGACTTCATATTATGAACATTCATAAATATGGACAAATCATGGAAATAGCTTAGTGTCTCAGACATTGTCACTGCATGGCTGTGTGCCTACTGCTGTGTCCAGTAAGAGCTCGGGCTGTCCAGAAGCAAGAGGAAAAGCAGTGGTGATGTGGAGGGGACTGCTGGGAAGAGTAAAGCAATATACATTTGTACCAAAGGTGTATAAGACTCACTTTGTAAGATTCAGAAACAAATGGGACTTACAAACATCTTCCCAGAATGGATCTCATTCATAAATTGAGGATTTACAGCATTGGAAAACCTTCTAGTCCATCAACATAGAATTTATTTCCATTTATTTATTTATTTATTTATTTTTAAATTTTATTTATTTATTTATGTGTGTGTGTGTGTGTGTGGCCAGCTCAGCCCACCAGGGGGCGGGGCTGGCTGGCATGTGGTGCTGGGGGATTGAACCGCGGTCTCTGTGCTTTAGCTTAGCTTGTTCTAGGTAGGTGCTTTAGACCACTGAGCCATCTCACCAGCCCTCCATTTATTTATGTCTTTAATTTCTTTCATCAATATTTTATAATTTTTAGGATATCTCTTTCATATTGTCAGTAAAATCTATTCCTAAATATTTTTTGATGTTATTATAAATGGCTTTCCCCCCCTAAATTCTTTTTTTTTAAATAGCTAATTGGTCATATAGAGAAGTATAATTGGTTTTTGTATGTTTGTGTTTTTTTAGTCTGCAACTTCACTGAGTTAATTTATTAGTTCTAACATTTATTTCAAATGGAATCCTGTAAAATCAGGGACAATACTATATGATATAAAGAATTTTATATTTTTCTCCTGCCCAATAGTTCTAAGTAGGACTTGCAGTACTATATTGAATAGGTGTAATAAGAATCAGTATCCTGGACTTCCTCTGATCTTGATGTAAGAGCTTTTAGTTTTCAGATTGAGTATGGTATTAGCTGTAAGCTTTCACATATGGCTTTTATTCTGTTGAAGTATCTTCTTTATAGTCTTACTTTGTGATAGTTTTCTTTTTTAATTATGAAAGAACACTGAATAATGTCAAATGCTTTCTCTGCATCTATTGAGACAATCATGAATTATATAATCATCTTGTAAATGTGATGTATCATATTTATTGATTTTCATATGTTGAGCCATCCATGTATCTCAGGATAAAATCCATTTGGTCATGGCGTGTGATAGTTTTATTGCACCGTTGAGTTTCATTTGCTAATATTTTCTTGAAGACATTTTTATGTCTATATTTATCAGTGATATTGGCTTGTAGTTTCTTTGTGACATCTTTGACTTTGGTATTAGGCCTCACAAGATGAATTTGGACATGTTCCTTCAATTGTTGGAAGAGTTTGAGAAAGAGTGTGGTTAATTATTTAAATGTTTATTAGAATTCAGTAGTGAAGCCATCTGGTTTGGGCTTTTATTGTTATTATGAGATTTTTTATTGTGGATTCACTCTTCATACTAGTTATAGTTCTACTTAGGCTTTTTTATTTCTTCATGATTTACTATTGGTAGCTTTTATCTCTAGGAATTTATCTCTTTTAGGTTATACAGTTTCCTGATCTATACTTGTTGTTAGTAGCCTCTTATGATCCTTTTCAATTCTGTGATATTAATTGTACTATCTACTCTTTCATTTCTGACTTTGTCTTCTCTCATTTTTTCTAATTAGGTAAGGGGTTGTTAATTTTGTTTTTTTTCCCCTCAAAATATCAATTTTTATTCATCTTTTAAAATTGTTTTTCTGTTTTATATTTTGCTTATTTTTGGTCTGATCTTCGTTATTTGCTGTTTTGCTAACATTGACATTAACTTTTTTATTTTTCTCCTTGTTCTTTGACATAAATTTATATTATCTGACATCTTTTTTAAATGTAGGCAATAATTGTAATAAACTTTCTTTGTAGTTCTGCTTTTGTTGTATTCCATAAGTTTCAGTATAATTTTGTTTTCACTTGTCTTGAGGCATTTTCTAGTTTCCTTCTAAATTTTATTGATGATCCAATGACT
>NW_004524687.1:6778995-6808567 GCF_000260255.1 Octodon degus
TTTTTAAGACAGATTCTCACTATGCAGCTCAGACTGGTCTTGAGCTCACTTTGTAGCTTAGGCTGGTCTCGAACCTCAAACTCAATGATTCTCCTGCCTCCGCCTCTCAAGTGTTGGGATTACAGGCATGCTCCACCATGCTCAGCCTTGTCATTCTTAGGCTTTAAGTAGTTTCTGAATTTCTTACAAGGAGAGCTTGTCTGTGAATTATTACTGAACTGGGGAGAAGGATGATCTAGGATTTCCTACCCTACTACTATCTTAGTGATTTCATCTGGTAATCTTTTCTCTTTTTGTCCTGCTGCCTAGAGCTTTCTACCCTGGCTTCAGTGCAAGGTTAGTGCTTCCTGATCTTGTTTCAAAATGAAATTGGTGCACCTTTTGGCCATTCAGGCCCAAGGTTTCACTTACAGTATTCCCTTATTTACCACAACCAGGCTCCCCAACTAAAACCTAGTTGGAGTAAAGAGGAGGGACTTCTGTTCATTCATCTCTGAGTTCCCAGAAGCTAGCAAGTAGCTACACAAGAAGATGCTCAAATAATATCTGTTGGAAGATAAATGAGGACAGACCACTGTCCTTTCTGTGGAGCCACACAGTAGCTTGTGGTCCTACCTTGGTTGTGATTAGAGGGTAGCTGGGTTAGAGATAGAATCAGGAGTCCTTCTAGGCTGATGCACTGGAAGAAAGATCAAGGTGTCTTAAAGCCAGAAGATAGGGGTTTAAATGCTGGTATCTTTACAAAACAACCAGCATTCAATGAAGTATTTTAGCACCAGGAACATTTCCCCTGGTTTATTGTTCTTGTTTGTTTATTTATTGTTAGCTTACTTGAGCTCATGGGTCTGAGGCTGGGAAGTCCAGAGGCATAACATCAGTATGTGGAGAGGGCTTTGCAACACGGTAGAAGGTACAAGGTGAAGCCTGCCTGTGCTGCATGTAGAACAAAGGGTCAGCCTCTCTCTATCACTGCTTAAGCTTGCAGATCACCTGCTTCTCTAAGAAAGACATTAATCCTGAGCAACTAATTACTGCTTGCTTGCTTGCTTTATTTCTTTTTAATGAGGTGGGATCTTGCTTTATTGCCCAACATGGCTCCAGATCTTGGGCTCAAGCAATCCTTCTGCCTTATCCTCCAAAGTAGCTTGGACTACAGTTGTGTGTGGCCAGCTCTCCAGTTATCTTTTAAAGAAACAACCTCCCAACACTTCCACAAAGGTGAATTTCACCTTGAATTTTGTAGGGGATAAACCATATTCAAGCCACAAAAGCTGATATTTCATCAGCTGTCCTGAAATTGCTCTTCTTTGACCAGTGTGTCCTCAGCAGTTCCTGGGTTGTCTCACATCATTTTTAGTACATTGGTCGACCCCATCAAAGTGTGTTTTGCCTGGTAGCCACTGGCTTAGATGCACTGTCTGAGCTGTGTTTTGAGCAGTTGAATCTGCTTCAATAAGTTGTATCAAAACGCTGTTAGTACAATCACTTATAGAATCCAAAGTGAATCTTCAAAATGTAATCCTCTCCTTTTTATTAATTCAAAAAAAGTCTCTTCTGAGCTTCCCATAAAGGTGGTTCTCACCTAGGAATGTGTCCTCCTGACCTGGTGCCTCCATGTCACCATGCTAGCTAGTGTCATGGGCATCAGTCTGCCAGGGGTCACATAGACAGGAGTCCCCATGTGGTGTGCAGTGTGGTTTGCTCACTACTAAGCCACATTTACCTTTATGTTGAAGTTCAGTTTATTGTTAGCATCAATAAGGCTGCTTTGAATTATTGTACTTTCCAGTTTCAAAGCTGAATGGAATTTATTGTGGCAAGCACACAGCGTATTGAGGCTTTGGGTGGCTGGTGTTGGCTCATTCTCTGGATGTACCTGCTCATGTTTAGAATTTCTTCCAGCTCTCCCTGCTCATGAAGTGCAACCCACAGCATGCCCACTCAAGTGTTTTGCATGCTGGTGTTGGGTTTGCAGTGTGTTTACAACATGCATTTGTTAGGAAGCTCACCTTCTGCTCCAGGGACTTCCTAGCAAAACCCCAGGCTCAGTTCCTTTGCCCACATTGTGTTTCCTTGCCTGCCTCAGGGACCATTCTAGTGTTCCCTGTTCCAGTCTTTTGAAGGTCAGCTCTTACTTTCCTTTCTCGCTCCCTCCCTCCCTCCGTTTCTTCCTTTTCTTTCCTTCCTTCCTTCCTTCCTTCCTCCCCTCTTTTCTTCATCTACCCCTCCTGTCCTCCTTCTCTCTTTCCCTTCTCCTCCCTCACTTCCTTCCCTTCCCTGTTCTTTCCCTCCCCTTCATTCATCCATGCAAGGTCTCAGTAGGCAGCTTGGACTCATTGTTTTCAGCCTTCCCAGCACTAGGATTACAGGCATGCACCATGTCCCAGACTTGGTGGCTGGCTCAGTGCACCTAAATGTAAGGCCATGCAGGGATCAAACCTGGGGTCACTCAGATGCCAAGCAAGCACTGTACCACTGAGCTACATCCCCAGCCCTTTAAAAACCTTATTTTGAGACAAGGTCTCACTGAGTTGCCCAGGCTGACTAAAATTGTAGGCACCCTGCCTTAGCATCTTGTGAGCTGAGATTACAGGCTTGTGCCACTGTGTCTAGTGAGGTCCAGATTTCTGAATGGCAGCTCCTTCATCCCTCTTTATGTGGCCAGCCTTTGTTTCTGTAAAGCTCTTGACCATTGTTGAGATACTTTTCCATCTGAAGTTGTTCTCAAGAGCCCTTCTGTGAATAAGAAGAATTCCTTTCAGAGTTGAGAGGGCAATGAATTACCTAACGAGTTCCCACAGTTGTGTGTGTGTGTGTGTGTGTGTGTGTGTGTGTGTGTGTGTGAGTGAGTGAGTGAAGTTAGACATAGGATTAGGGGTGAGTATCAACTCACATGAGACTAGATTCTTTGAAAGCAATCAAGTCTTTCCCAGAGACAATTCTCTACTGTTGCTTTCTTTTCCTTTTTTTTTTTTTTTTTTTATTCTCTGGAAAAACTATACATTTGCAACCAGTGAAGTCTGATGTATTGGACATTCTTCCATCACTATTTTTTTTAAAGACAGATTTCCTTAAGATATCGTATCCCTACTGGCTCAAGCACATCCCTGCTGCTGTCTCCTACCAGCCCAGCACGGTGCCCTCTTGTAGTGATGAACCCGCATTGTCCTACTGTTAATCCCCCAGAGTCTATAATTAACCTCAGGTTCTCTCAGTGGTGTGGATCCTTTGTGACTGGACAAGGGTACAGTGACATGTGTCTGACATGCTGTGGTACCATACAGAGAACTTTCAGGGTCCTAAAATTCCTGTGTTCTACCTGTTCACCCTTTTCTTTCCCCAATCCCTGGAAGCCATTGAGCTTTCTTTCTGCATAATTTCATTTCAGGATGTGATGTACTTGCAATTATACAATATATAGACTTTAGATTTCTTCTTTTACCTAGTGATATGCATCAAAGTCCCTTCCGTGTCTGTTAATGGCTTCCTAGCTCATTTCCTTTTATTGCTGAGAAATATTCTATCTGGATATACTGGTTTATTTATCAGAAACCTTTATTTTGTAAGAATGTACACACATCCCTTTCTTCCTGAGCATTAGCAAGACTTGTAGCATTTTGTGGCTCTTTTAACACAGTCACTTTCAGTCGTTTGCTTAACTCTGTAACAAATGCAGCTGAACAGGTTCAATCAGGACCCCCAGGATGAGCCTTGCACATGGCTTGCAGTTGTGGCTGCCACTGGATCAGGCTGTGTATGGCTGGTGTCTCAGCATCTGATGCTGGAGCGTCATGTCTTGCAGGTGTTCAGAAGAAAGATGGTTGCAGAGTGGGGTAGGCGAGGGCAAGCTGGGACCCCCTGCTCCAAACAGAGGCAGGAGTCCACAAGGGCAGCCTGGATTCTATCAGTGCTCCTTACCTCTGGTCTTGGAGGCACAGGCCCTTCATCAAGAGGCTGGGCCAGGGGTCACAGAAGCTGAGAGTCCTGGGGAAGATGGAACAGTGGCCTCCTGCACATAAACACTGATGAATGGACATCACAGTGTGGCTACTGCCTGACTGCTCTCTCCAGATGTCCCACAGGAGGCTTTCTTCTTGTCCAGCCCAGCAGGACTAACACATGAAGGGAATGCTCAGTTTGGATGCATGGTTTAGCTTGGACAGGTGGAGATAGTCTGAAGCCACCAACACTGGTGTAAATTTGTTTCTCAAGCTCTTGTGTGACAATGCCTGTGTTACCGTGTTGGGGAGAGACAGGTGAGTTCTCTTCAGCTCTTTCCAGTTTTGTCTTCATCAACCCCTCTTCACAACATGTGTAGGCATTTTGGGTGCCCTGGTTTTTGTAAATGTGTCCTCATTCTCCCTTTAACTGTCAGTGACTCATGCCCTAGTATCTTGTTCTCTGGCACATGGCAGCTAATCTCTGGAGATCTGTGTTCCGGCATCAGCCCTCCTCCTATCCCTGTGTCATCCAGATCCCTGCACTCATGCACCTTATAGTCCAGTGCTGGGTGAGGGAAAAAAGCAATTGTCAGATAAATGAAATAACTGCTGATGGAGTATATATTTTGAGGGAATTGGAGGAGGTCCAAATTAGCAAACCAGAGACAAATACTTAAAGACATGTGGTACTATACAGAAGCAAATGGCAATATGTACACATATATGTGTATAGGCATAGTCAACTACGCAATCCTTTCTGTGTGTGTGTGCGCGTGTGTGTGCAATCCTTCCTTTTTTCCTTATAATGAGGATATGGAGGTGAAACAGCAATGCATACAATGCTGACACATGAAACCAGCTTGGAAGAACAGATGAGATCATTTGATTGCTTTGATAGTGGAATTATAAATCCAAGTCCTGATCTCTTAGGTGGGCATTAGGATCAATCATTTCCTGAGGCCACTTTGCAGATTTTCTCTGAATCACCCATCATGTCCCTTGTCCCCAAATTTTCAAAAAATTATACCTGCAGGTAAGAGAATGGTATATTCTTCTCTATGCCTGGGAGTCTGACACTGGTTGTCAAGGATATTTGACATCCTGTGGTGGTTCCCAACCGCTGGTGTAACCAACATTTAGTGGGTACAGAGGTATGCAATGAAGAAGGTATGCATGAATTCTGTCCTTCTTTGGCCCAGTAAGGAGAGGACAGCACTTTTTGAAGCCCAGTTATTCTTGAAAAAGTGCCCTGCTGTGCTCCAAGGCAGAGTGGCCCAGTACCCCATGGTACTGAAGTCCCTGGCTTTGGCACCACAGCCCCATGCTCCCCGGATACCTTGGGTCCCCCAGGGCTGGTGACTTGTCTGAGAGCCTGTGGTTGGCAGAGTGGGAGCCTGGCTCAGGCTTGGGGTTATTGCTGGTCTCTGAGCCACTCTCGGCAGCCAGATATGTGATGCTGCGACCAGACCTGGCCACCCGAGGAGCACTGTGAGACACTCCCCTACACATGCTCCGGGGAAGGTGGTCCAGCCCACTGGCTTTCATATTATTGTTTTCTACAAATATCAAATTTCTCTGATATGTGCTCATTATAATTATAAAAAAACACATGACTTTTGTGAAGTACAAAAAGAAGCAACAAATCACACAAAATGCAACTCTGAAAAACCACATATGTTGTTTCTAAAAACAGTGTGTTGAATACTATTTGAAATCAGTAGAAAAGGAAGCTGAAGTGATACTGAAGGAAATACTAAACTTCAGATAAACATTTCTCCATCCCAAGCCATTGCTGCAGTTCTTCAAAACTATTATGAAGCATTTTACACATTATGAAACAAGATAATGATAGAGTAACAATTCTGTTCCCACAGCTGCCCAACTGTAAAATTGGATGTTGCAGGTGTTTAAATTCACCCTCAACTTCTGCTCCAGACTCCCTAGTGGGAGCCCATTTCCCCACCAGGTGTCTGCAGCAGAGCCCTGACCCTTTAGCCCTCACTGAACCAGGCACGTGAGGTGTGTGGTGCCATGTGTTCTGGGTGACAAGTGTCCTTTACAAAGTTAACTCTGGTAGCCTCAGCAGCCACTAAGGGCTGCTGCCAAGAGTCAACCACGAGCTCTGAGGACGTTTGAGGCAGCTTCTCCAGGCCCTCATGGCTAGTGTGGTGTTGCTTAAAGGTCCTGAGTAGCAGACCTCACCATTTTGGGATATTGTCTTCATTGGCTTTGGCTTGATGGATTCCTCACATCTGCTGATTGGACATCCTTTGTTCCCTTCTGCTTTGTTTCTAAATTTATCACTGTCTGGGCATGTGGTGGCTCTGCAGCACCGTGGGGATGGCTATGGCTTCACTGTAATAGCCCGCATTTATAATTTTCATGGAATTTGGAAGGGATAATAGGAAAATATTAGAATTCAGTTTGTTATCCTGAATGTAAGTTTCATCCTATATATAACACATAGTGTAGACAACCATGTGATAGTTGTCTATCTCTGTAATCTGTGGAAGAGTGAGAAGAAAAGCAAGCATTACTTAGGTCATTTTTGAAAGTAGTATAGTGATTTCTAAAGAAATTAAGACTAGACTTACCACAGGATTCATCGATCTTTCTTGTGGGTTTGTACCCAAAGGAGATGAAATGACCACTGTGTAAAAATATGTGCATCCCCACATTCTTTGTAGCATGATTGATAATAGCAAAGATACAGGCACACTCTAAGGGTGCACGGATGGATGAAAGGGTCTGCTTTCATGATGAGCACGCCAGTATTACTCAGCCTTGTGCGAGACCCTGCAGTTTGCCGCAGCATGGATGAATCTGAAGGCCACTGGCTAAGTGAAATAAACCAGAAAGAAAGAAAAATACTGCATGATTTCACTCATAAGTGATATATTTTTGGAAGATCTTAGATATAAAAAACAAGAGAATAAGACAGTGGTCACTATGGGCAGGAGGAGAAAATGGAAAGACATAGATCAGAGGCTGCAACCTAGGTGTGATGAGCAGCCTAGAGCTCTAGCTTATAAAAAAAGGATAGAAGTTAATAGAATTATGTTGTGTTAGTGATTTTTTAAAGTAGATTTTTCAGGAAAATATGCAAGATGATAGATATGTTCATCTCCTTTGCCATAATAACTGATATATATATATAATCATATAATATATAATAATAATATATATATAATATCCCATAGTATCATATTAAAAACTTGAAATATTCACAAGACATTTACCTTTAAAAAGTAATACAAGGCTTTGACTTTTTACTGGTGCTTATTTTTCTGTTTATTAATCAGACCTCGAACTCTGTCTCTTAATTGCTTTCTTTTTTTTTTCTTCAAAGTTTTATTGATAAACAGATAGCAATGAGACAGTTTCAAATCAAATCAGAAGTACAGTTTCAACAAATAATACACTGCATATATTCTTCTTAGTGGTTAATTGCTGTACAAGATGCGGACTTGTGATCCTATTTACAAACACCATTAGAACAAATCATTCTATTCATTAAGAGAATGCAACTATATGTCTATCCCAACCACTTTGAATACAGAGATACAAAATGGACATTCATCGGTATACCCCATTTTTTCTAAGTTCCGTTAGTGAATATTATAGGTGTGTAAACTCAGCAAAATATTCCAAAAGAATCCAGTAGCCCATAATAGCATTGGGTTTTCTGTTTAACTGGCAATGTCAGAAATTATTGACCTGAGTCCCCCACAGCTCAACTTAACAGCATGGCTTTATTTCTTATATTTCGTCTTCATACTTTTCTACTGCATGGTTAAGACCAAGGTAAAGCAGGACCTATGCAACAAGAGTTGTAGCTTTTTGGTCTGAGAAGGTCAGTGAAATCCCCTCAGGATTTATCCTGAGATCCTGTACCTCAGATTGTAGAACCTTTATCAGTGCAGCCATGTGGATGAGTCATGGCCATTGCTTGGCCAATGTGCTCTCTGTGAAAGCCTGAGAGAGTGTCTTCTCCCCATGTGACTCTCCTTAGGCCCACTGTACGTCATCAATCACTTTCCTCTTTGGCCCCATAATCTTCTTGATCAGAAAGTTTGGGACACTACTGAGGTACATGATGTTACAGTACAAGTTCTCATATGTCCTGAGTCTTAATTGACCTTAGAAGACTAGGGCCAAAATGTTGGCTTTCCTTGTATCCCTCCTTTTTGTCTAATTTTGGTCTGCAAACTTAGGTTGTTAACCATCCATCTTAATTGCTTTCACTACATGCCTTTGCTCCTAGGACCTTGTATAGTTTGTGTCTAGCTGTCCCTCCATAGCCTCATGCAGTCATGGGGTGTCTTCTGGACTTTGTGATTGATTATTATGGGTGTGGGTGCTGCATCTGGCCTGGGGCAGGCAATTTGCATTACAGTGTGAGGAGGGGAGAGAGGCTGGCCAGCTGCCTGGGCTTCTGCCACTCCTTTTTCTCTCTGCTCTTTGCCTCCACCATGAGCGCTTCTCTCTGCCATGTGCCACTCTGCCTTGGAGCCAGCTGTGTCAGGACTGGAACCTCTACTAACTATGTGCTAAATAACTTTTCCTTCCCTAATTCGGAGTGCCCGGTATTTGTCCCAGCAATGACGGAAGAGTGACTGAGACAGATCTTTATGTTTTCAGGTGACTTAATAAGGACATCAGTTGGCATCTGATGACATAGCACGACACAGAGAAAAGTGAACAGGGCAGGGTGGGCTGGGCGTGGTTCTCTCACTGAGGACTTCCTGCCTCCTGTCTTTATCACTCGGTTTGCCTGCATTTGTCTTAAAGTTGTTCAGGGGATTCCATGGATCTGGGTGTTCAACTTGGTCCTTAAGTATTGGGCTAGATGTTTCCTCTGCTCTCCGCCTCTGCGCTGTCCTTCACGCATCTCCAAAACAATGTGCTCAAACCAATGGCCGTTCTTGCCTTCCAGTTTCCTCCCACTTCAGCCAATGGGAAGGAGAGAGGAGAGAGGTGGGGTGCTTGTTCTGGCTCCCTGGCTCTTCCCGTGGGCTGCATCCCTTGACAGATGCTTACAGCTCCTCTTCTGGGACATGCTCCTTCCTGGAGTGATTTCTTTCCTCCCTGAGTCCCCAGTGTTCGGTTCCGTACTGGTCACAAGGAGCACACAGTTCCTTGTGGTGTCCTAGGCAAGTTTAAATGAGCTTTTCCTTAGTATTTCTTGAATCATCCTAATTTGAGTGTGTTGTCTCTTTCCTGCTAGAATCCTAACTGATACAGGCTCTATGAAAAATTATCACTAATTAAGCATGAAAGTAAGCCCATTCTAAGAGGGCTAAGGGGGATGGATGACATTTGATACGTTTTCACAGTTCAGTGTGTGAGCTGGATATTACTCTTGCTCTAATTTTTACAAAGCTTGTGATGGGACTACAAGCAAAGTCTTCACCATAGCTGAATGGGACAGGTCAGCAGTTGCATTTTCTGATTTGGAGCTGAAATGCTGTACATTGCCTAAGCCACCCATGGTACATCATATAACTGGAGATGCTGGGAGGGTGCTAGGAGGGTTGTCTTTCATTCTCTGGCTGGTTAATAGAAAGCCATGGGATGTTCTCAGGGAGGGGTGCAGTTTTCTGGTGTCCACAGTTTGAGCTAAAGCACAGCTGCACCCACTTGGCAGGCCAGCCTGGGAGAAGCTCTGAGTGGCAGAATTTAACCTGGGAAATCAACTTTCCCCTACCTGCTGCGTGGAGCTATGATAGCATTGTGCAAGCCAGATTTTATCAACAGATGCGGAAATCCTGAAGGGTAAAGATGTTAGCTGGTATGAGGACTCGTAACATCTCCCTGGTGTCAGGCAGATAGGGAGACTCAAGGAGTGCTCGTTGCTGAGCAGTATGGAATCTGATGGTTCTGGGGTGCTCAGGATGCCATTTCTTTATTCCTTGGCCTCTCACGGGCTTCCAAGAATGAGAAACTTCTCCAGTGAGAATGAAGCTGGCCTTCTAAGGATTCTTTATGCATTCTGAGTCTTTGTATAACTGAGTGCTATAGAATTGCAGGTTAAGCTAATTTTATTGGGCATAAATAAAAATGAATGGCAAGACTCTTATAATTAACCTTTTTAAACAAATAATTGGACATTCTAATATTCTGTAGTTTCTTTCTTATCTTTGCAGACTAAATGATACCAATTTTAACCAGTTTTTCCAAGACTCCAACCCAGTAGAATATGATAAAATAGACTAAAGACATTTGGATTTATGACACCTGAATGAATGAATAGCAATGTTTCCTGGAGCAGTCCTTAGAATGCTGCATATTTAAGATTTAGAGTGATTCAGAAGCTAGTCATTGGCAGTGGGATACTTCTTTGAAGGGCCCTCATTTCCCCTTAGCAGTGTTAAGGGAGATGGTTAGCCAGAGAGGGATTCATTGAAGATAAATCTCTTAATACAACCCAGGATTATGGGTTTTAGAAGGTAATCCAGGGAACTGGTGGCATCAAGCCATGCATACAGGTAAAGGGGATTACATCTCAAATTACTGGCTGATTTGTTCAATTTCTCACGATGAGTGAGTGGAAGAGGTTGGACTTGGAAAGAATGAAGTGCATATTTGTGTAGATGTAGATCAGTCAATCCTTTGAGTAAACTGGGATAAGAAGGAAAAGCAGAAAATTAAGTTTGACTTTCCTTTTAATCAACAAAGGTGAATCAGGAGTCTGAACTTCCCCCAGCCAAAACAAACCCAGGTTCACCTGAGAAGGGTACAGAAAGCAGTCAGTAGAGTCAAGGGTTGAAAAGCCAGCTGGGTTCCAAGGCATTATAGTGTGTTCTGGCTGCAGTCCTAGTGGTAGCGCCAGGAGTGTTGGGGCCGAAGGCATCTGTTGCATAAGGAGAAAGGAGATGTGCTTCACTGTGGCCTCCATTTATATCCAGGTGGAAAGTAGGGTGTCAGATAATAGAAGGCTCTAGGTCGTGCTGATGTTTTCATAGAACTATGCATAGAAGGTAAAGCCCTAAAGATCTAAGTGACTACTGAAGGCTAGACTTTAGCTCTGTGAAAGAAGGGAGAGGATTTTGAGGAGAAAGGCCTTCTTAAATAGGAAGGCTAGGGAGGGAGAGACAAGAAAAGGGCAAAGAGCAGGGCTAAAAGGGCAAAGGAGCAGTCCAGAGACACTAAGGAACTACGGCCAACATAAATCACACAGATTGTGCTTGGAACCAGCTGTATATCGACAGAGGGCAGATCCTGCAAGGTTAAGTATCTGCACTTGGATATTTACTGTGATGCTCACCCACCAGATGTCAGCAGAGTGTCTTATTTTAACAAGGTGAAGGCTGCTTTCTAACAGATGTGGGAATCTTCAGGAAGGGCTGCCTTCCATAGAATGAGCTGACAGAGCTCTGGCCTTTTATCTTCTTCCATTTAGTATTTACACCATCTTCCTCTAACACATCTGAAAGAGTGACAACTTTGTACTCTTTGTGAGAACTTAAACTTATAGCAGGACAAGCAAACCAAATCAAACACAACTTTTATTGTATGCGGACATGTTGATCTTTTTGTTAATGGTTCACCCACCACCAGCTGGCTTCACTTTGCATATGTGTGTTACCGGTTCTGACATTATCCATGTCCACACCTGGTTCTTCTAGAAGATGATAGATAGACCTCATTTATTATGATTATGATTATGATTATTATTTTGTATTTTAGGGAAGGGTCTACAGGGTGTTTAGGGTCTCACTACTAGATCAGACTTGTAGTGATCCACCTGTTTACAGTCTCCTAAGAGTTGGGAATACAGGAACACGTCACCACACCCAGTCTCAATTGCAATCGCAGTGTGCCCTGGGAGTGGGGCCAGCACAGCAGGCCTGGGGATCAAACTCCCTACCCCTGTGCCTGCTTGCAGGTGCTTTAATCCTCTGAGCAATTTGACTGGGCCTTAGACTTTTTTAAATCAGTAATTTGAGGGCCAGCCAGATAGCTCAGTGGATTAAAGTGCCTATTTAGGCTGATGCAGGGTCTGGGGGTTTGATCCTCATCCTGCTGTGCTGACCCCGCCTCCGGGGCATGCTGAGACAGTGAGTGCACCGAGTGGTGGTGCACGCCTGTAATCCCAGGACTTGGGAGGTTGAAAAACAGGAAGGATCACCACAAGTCTGATCTGTGTAGTGACATGCTGTAAACCCCGTACTAAATACATAAGAAAAGGGTAATTTGTATTTTTATTTAAATTATGCATACAAGTCATTAAATTTAAAAACTACTCTTAGTGTTACGTGAAAAACATCAGCCGCCAGCCCCTAGCTGTTGCCCTTGCTGCTTATCATCATGTGCCCTCCTACCAGTTGCTATGCTCACCTATTTAATTAATTAATTTATTTATTAATTAATAATCAATTAATTAATTTATTTATTTATGGCTCAGCCCCCCCTGGGGGCAGGGCTGGCACAACATGTGGTGCTGGCAATTGAACCATGGTCCCTGCACTTGCCTAAGCTTGCCTAAGCAGGTGCTTTAGACTGCTGAGCTATCTTGCCAGCCCTCACCTTTTTTGAGGGGGGAGGGCTACCTATCAAATCTTTCTGTCATCTTCATACTTCTAAATTGGCTTCAGTGTCTATTTCTGAGTTACCCACTTCAGATTTTCCACAGTAAGTGGTTAAGTACATTAACCAGGATAAGTAATGCTGGCTGCTGCCAGCTGTAATAATCTCCCTGTAATGAGATCTTACTGAGATGAACAACACTGTGTATTTCTTAGTGCAGCTCACTGGGCCACCAAGAGCTGGTGTTTCTCCACATGTCTGGGGACTCAGGATTCCTTCACTGTTGGTGCTACCATCTTCAACAGGACATCCAGGTCCTCCTTGGAAGAAGAGAACAGTGATAAAATGTGGGAGTCCCTGGGCCAGGCCAAGAAGCAGCACATTACCACTGTGTCCATACCCATTCTTCAGGAGAGTACCACAGGGGTTAGCCTGTTTGCTACAGAGCTTGGACACAGGTCCTGGGCTCTACTCCTCAGGGGAAGAGTTTGGTGAGCACAGAGCTCACATTCTCCCCATGCAGTCCCATATTGTCCTCTACCAGGCAGCCTAGATTTAGGTTAAACCAATGTTCAGGGTTTACATCTAAGTCAAAGTGTGTGTGTGTGTGTGTGTGTGTGTGTGTGTGTGTGTGTGTTGGGTGTGTTTATTTTCTTGTATATCTAATTCTGTTTTTTAAATATTTGTTTTTGCTCCTACATTCCTATTTAAGTTCTCACTCGAGCATTGCTGAGAGGCATTTTGCAGTGTCACCAGCACACACATATTACACACCTGTTGGTGACCTCCCCCTCCATCTTCCCATGCCAGTTTCCCATGTATGTGCTGGGTCTATACGCAGTGCCTGCTGCTGCTTAGCATCAACCCCTAGGACAGAAGTCTTGGGATCCCCTTTCTTTCTGTTCTCTAACTGACCTCTGTTTTCTGGTCCCATTATTTTCTTCTTTATTAATCAACCCTCTTGTTTTGGTGAAATACGTCCTCCAGTAGTTTCCTGGCATGGGTCATAGGAGGCAAATATTTTTAATCCTGCATGCTTGAATTTCTTTTTGTGCTCTTGTGATGGATAAACACTGCTTTGCCTATACTAGGTTAAAGAGGATTTCACTTTGTCATTCTGTGCCATTGCTCCATTTTCTCACTCTTTAATTCAGGAGTTTCAGGAGCCAGGTGTGGGGTGTATGTATGTAATTCCAGCAATGGTAGGCTGAGATAGGAGGATCAGTCTCCTCTCAAGTGTAGCTCAGCACTTTAGTGATACCCAGTCTCAAAATTTAAAAAGTTCTGGGGATATAGCTCAGTGTGAAGGCTCTGGGTTCAACTCTCAGTACTGAAGAAAAATAAGAAGTAAAACATGTCTGAAAATAAGCCATTCACTGCCCACAGCCCTTAAAAGCTGCTTGTTATGCTTTAGTTCTAGAAGTCTCCCAGGAGTCATCTATGGTCAGAGAAGAGGCTCCCAGAAGGTCACTAGATCCTGAAGTGGTATACACACCAGTGGATTCACCATTGATGGGTTTGTTCATGTGAAGTTAAGAGTGTGCTTGGTGAAGGAGGTGAGGCTCTTGCAGTGTGTCTTTGGCGGGCATAGATCTCTTTCTGGCTCTTCCCTCCTCTCTCTGCTTCCTGGCTGCCATTGGTTGAGCAGCTGGCCTGTGAAAGACCTTTCCACCAAGCCCTTTCTTTGGAGCCAGTGAAGGTAGACTGAGCCCTCTGAAGTTGTGGGCCAAAGTCACCTCTCTCAGTGGGACTGCTATCACTGGACTACTGAGAGGACACAGTAAATGTCTTCTGGGGTACTCAAAGTGCTAGGTTCTGAGCTCTCTGTTGGTCAGTGAGGTGAGCTGGCCTGATTCTTTTCACTCTAGCCTTTTGCATGTTCTTCAATTGTATGTTTCTTCCTTCTTCATTTCTTGGTATCTCCTACTCTGGGATGTGTTGACCTCTTGAGTCTGTGATTCTTTTCTCTCTCATTGCCCCACCCCCACCATTAGTTCTACCTCTTTTATTGCAGTTATTTGTGGTAGGGGAGAAAGAGAATTAGAAGATGCTATGAGAAAACTAGAGTAAGCAGGTGATGTGGCTGAGGCTTCAGAGAGACACTGTCCTCCAGAGGTGTCCAAGCCTCTTTGTGTCTGAGTAGTACCCAAAGGAGGGAAGACAGGGAGAAGTCCAGGCAGGTCTGAGGTGTGAGGTGGAGACATACTATCAAGAAGGTTGGAGGGAGGGGGGCAGTGGGCAGCAGATGAAGGGAGAAGCAGGAGGTGTCTGCAGGATGGCTGGGTAGGATGGGTCCCTGAGGTGAGGACAACCATGGGGGTTGTAAGAAACAGCAGCCTCTCCTGTGCAATAGCATGGGATTTAGACTTCAACAGGCTCCATGCTGCTTAGGGAGCCAGGGCAGACACAGGGAGCAGGGATCACAGTCAGGAGCCAGCACAGCATGCAGACAGGCGGTGTACAACTCAGGGTCAGTAGAGTGGAGGGACACAGCAGGGCCTGCACTGTGCAGATGCCGAGGAGGGCTGGTTCTGAGCAGTGGCTTTAACCCAGGGAAATGAGAGTTGGAGACAATAGCAAAGTAGCAGACTCAGAAATGAAGGCTTGAGAGCACACTCTGGGCAGGGTCATGCAATGTTGTCTGACACTATAGGAAGCTGCAAGGGGAGGAGCACTGGATTTGAACTTGGGGTCTGGGGAGAAGTCCAAGGGAGACACTGATGTGGGCATTCCAAACACAGAGATGGTACCATGGACTGCACGGAGGCCCTATGGGGGTGAGGGCAGAAGTAGGGGAAGGCACAGACCTGGGGAGGAGAGGCCAGTGGAGAAGATGAGGTTGGGAACCAGGGAGTGAGCAGAGGAAAGCGCGACCTCCACGTCAAGGAAGGAAGCAGCATCAACTCTGGGCATAGCGCAGGTATGGTATTGGTAACCATACTAATTTGGTAGAAAACTTCACTGGAGTGGGTTGGATGGAGGGTCACTGAAAGGTATTGCCACGGGCTCTATATAAGATGTGGTGGTACCTAGCTGTAACTGCAGGACTCCTGGAGGCTGAGGGAGGAAGATCCCATGTTTGAGCCTAGCCTGGGCAACTTAGCGAGACTTAGAAAGATCCTGTCTCACAAATTAAAAAAATAATTTTTTAAAAAAGGATTGGAAGGTCATTCTCTTGAACCACAGTGACTGGTGCAGAGATGCTTGGAACTCTGGGTAACTAGTTTAGCTGGAGGAATCCAGGTACCAAGCCTATTCCCCTGAACCCAGCGACCAGCATTTCTACCATAGAAATGCTCAGGGCCCTGGGTAACCAGGTTGGCCAGAAGAAATCAGGTGGTGCCTGGACCATCACCCTACATGAAATGAAGCCCCTGAAACCTGGCAATTGGCCTGGCCAGAGAAACACAGAGTAAATCCACTCTAACAAGGAGAAACATTTGCATACAAACTCCCAGTTTGAGATCTTTCCTGCTATGTATCTAGAGACTTTGCTCCTATGGTCTAGAGTTATCAAAGTTTATTAATTTCTAAATTTTTCTTGATATTATTATTGCTAATTGTATTACTGTAGCTATGACATCATATGTGTTTTAATTACTTGTTCTCTCTTGGGTAACAACATTGGGAAGCTCTGGGACTTTATGTGTCAGACTTCATCAAAGTCTGACACAAAAAGATGGAGGACAGTGCCAAATGGGAAGGTAGGATCTTGGGACAGGCACAAAACAAGAATACCTGACATACAAAAGATATCCCTAATAAACTGACTCTTCCTACAGTGACCTTGATAGTAGTGATGTAGCTACCTACTATCAAAATTTCTCAAGGATTGAGCTGGTGAGATAGCTCTGTGAACTAAAATGTCTACTTAGGTAAGCTCAGGTAAGCTCACTGACCACAGTTCAATGTCCAACACCACATGCTATACCAGCACCCAACCTCCAGGGTGGGCTGAGCCAGCCAAAGTCTGGCCATAGTGATTCATGCCCATAATACTAACACCGGGGAGGCTGAAAGCATGAGGATCATCATGAGTCTGAGCTGCATAGTGAGACCCTGCAACAACCAAATACATAAAAAAAACAACAACAACAAAAAAGATTCACAAGGATTATCACAGAAATCAAAATAAAAGTTCTAGATAAATAGAAAATGACAAGACAAAGGAACAAAAATACTATCTTAGGCTCCCAGGCCACCCAGAATGAGTTGAGGAGACATTAGCATTGAGGAAATTGAAAGTCACACACCTAAAATTTCTGAAATGACTGCAGCTGAAGTAGAGAAAAACTCCAGATGGATACAGAGGAAATTAGATCAGAAATAATCTTTCAGGTAAAAAAGGAATGATAACCATATGAAAGTATCACTGAGCAGATCTAAAGAAGACATTCATAAAAAGTAGAGGAACATAGAAAAATGAAGGAAATCTTGAATAAACAATACAAGAAAGAAATAGAATGCATGAGACAGATTCAAAGAGATATCCAGGCAATTAAAAATTCCATTGAAATCTCACAAAACCATTTGAATAAAACTAAAGTTAGACTTTTAGACTTTGAAGACATTGTTGCAGCTAGGGACCAGGAAAGGAAAGGTCTCTTAAAAATAACAAGGAACCAGGAAACAATAATTCAACAGATTTATTATGATGAACAAGATGATGCAAAGATGAATAACATAAAAGTGATAGATGTCAAAGGAAAAAGGAGTCAACTCAAATGACATAAAAAGACTATTTGCAGAAATAGAAAATTTCCCATGCATAAGGAAAAATTCTGACACTGTTAAGTGAGGAATATAGAATTCCAATTAGCATCAAACAAAATAAATCTACACCTAGGCATACAATAATCAAGATTCCAGAAATTCAGCACAAGAACAATATAATAAAAGCTGTTAGAGAAAAGAAACAGTTCACATATGAAGGAAAGCCCATCAGAATCAGCAGATTTCTCAACACAAATGATCAAGTCAAGAAAAGCTTGGAGTAAAGTATTTCAGGTCCTGAAAGAAAACAACTTTCATACCAAATTGTTGAACCCTGAAAAACTATCTTTCAAAATTAATGGAGATGTAAAGTACTTCTATGACAAAGAACAGCTAAAGAAATTCATGACCACCAAACCAACCCTACAAAGAATACTGAAATATATTTTAGCAAGAGGTAAAAATGACCACAGTTCCAAGAACATCAACAGAAAGAAACCACCAAGTGGATTCCCGGGATGAGTCCACCAGGCGTGCGCCACTGCCTCAGCAGTTCTGGGTGAGGCATGAGAGTCCACGCCAGCTGCCACAGCTAGGAATAGGAATGCCAGATGAAGCCAGTTAAATAAAAGGTTGTCATCTGAAAGAGGAAGAGAAGAGAGATGAGGGGGAGACTTGATGGTGAGGGATGAAGTAATCTATCAAACTTGAAGAATCCTAGGGGCCTCCGATCAAGGGCCCACCTGTCGAATAAAGAAGATGAAGTAAAAAGGGAAAAAGACTATAAAAAAAGGTCAGGCAACAAAGAAAGGAAGAATGCTGCAGTTCTTTATGAAGCTGTGTGTAAGCAAGAAATATCTTCATTAACTGATGCTGTAGAGCAAGTTGCAAAGCAACAACAATTTCAAATATCAGAAATAGAAAAAAAACAAAAAAATCTGCTTCATTTACGGAATAAACTTCATGAACTTGAAAAAAAAAAATAGCGGCAGTCTCTTCAGAAACTAAAGAAACAGAGAGGCAAATATATCAGCAAGATACTGCCATTGAGAATTCCAAACTTCAGTGTGGAAGCCTGGCAATTTAAATCAAGTCCTTACATACAGAAAATATAAAGCTTAAATTTGGTATAGCAACAGCCCAAGAAGATTTTGGGGAAAAGATGAAAAGATACAATGCATATTATGCAAAAATAAAGGCACATAAAGATAGTTTGGGGAAAATAGAAAGAAAATGGTCATTTATGACTGAACTTTATAAAAAATAAGGTCTTATTAAAAAAAACTAAAGACAATAAAAGAGGAATTTAGGTAAGACCGCCAAGATCCAGAAGGAAACAAAATAACAAAAACTCAGGAAGATATTTCGGAGCTAAAGAATAAGATTGCAACCATAAAAGAATCTATCACTGAAACAACTTGTTTTCTTGAAGAGGAAAAAAAGACACATGAAAACTTAAGAAAAGAAATAGAGGACCAGTCACTACTATTCTACTCAGAACTGGCTCTCTACAGGCAGAAGAACAGTACCAGACCGATGTCTCATTGCACACTAAACTAAAGCCAAATGGATTAAAGACCTAAATATTGAAACAGAAATACTAAATCTGTTGGAAGAGAGAACAGGAAGAACTCTTGAGGACATTGGTGTAGGCAAAAGTTTCATGACCAAAACCCCAAATGCACAGGAAATAATACAAAGAATCATAACTGTAATTTTATCATATTAAAAAGTTTTTACACAACAAAAGAAATCAACAGTGAAAAGACAACACAGAGTGATAAAAAAAATTAGCCGTCCTTAAGATGGCTTATATCTGGAAAATAAAAAACTGAAAACAATCAGACCCTCAAATTTATTTATTTTTATTAATTTTATTGACAGGCAGGTAGCAATGAGACAGTTTCAAAACAGGTTAGTGGGACAGTAGCAGTGATTAGTACATTGCATATTGTTGTGGTGGTTGCTCATGGTGCAGGATGCAGACATGATATTCTGTCCAGGCACTGTTAGTACAAATTTTTCTTCTCATTGAATTGAGAAGGTAGCTGTATATCTACTCTAGTTTGTATATACAGATGCAGGATGGTCCTTCATTTGTATCCCCCTTTTTTGTTTAGCTTTGTCAGAGATGGGTATTCCATTGCCATTTAAATATGGTAAGAGCATGAATTCAGCAAGATAATCTAGTATAGTCCATTGGTCCATAACAGTAGTGGGTTGTCCATAGGACTGGCAATGTCAGAGATTGTTGACATGAGGCTTTTGTAGCTTAGCATATCGATATGGCTTTTTATACCTTGTTTTTATACTTTTCTGCTGAATGGTTGGAGCCAAGATAAGGCAAAAGCTATATAACCTAGAAATGTGGCTTCTGTGTCTGACAAGTCAGTCAAATCCCTTCAGCATTTGACCTGAGGCCCTGTACCACAGTTTGTGGATCCTTTGTTGGTGTCAGCCATTGGGATGGGTTGTGGTCATTGCTTGGCCAGTCTGCTCTCTATGAAAGCCTGAGAGAATGTTTCCTCTCCATGTGACTCTCCTTGGGCACACTCTGCATCATCGATTGCTTTCCTCCGTGACCCTATAATCTCCTTGCTCAGCAAATTTGAGACACCACTGAGTTACAGGATGTTAGGATGTGGGTTCGCTTGTGTCCTGAGTCCTCACTGACCTTGGATGCGTGGGGCTGGGATATTGGCTGTCCTTGAAGCCCTTCTTTTTTACTAATTTTAGACCCCCTCAAATTTAAAGAACCACTCCAAAAATGGACATCTAAGATGAATACACACTTCTTAGATGAAGAAATATAAATGACAAATATATGAAAAAATATTCAGCATCACTGGTTATTAGAGAGATGTAAATTAAAACAATGAGATTCCACCTCATACCAGGAAGAGTGACTATCATCAAGATAGCAACCAATAACAAATGCTTGTGGGGATGTGGGGAAAAAGAAAGACTTGTCCATTTTTGGTTGGAGTATAGACTGGTGTAACCACTATAGAAACCAGTGTGGAGATTCTTTGTAAAAAAGCTAGAATGAAAGGTCCCATTTGACCCAGCTATTCACCTTCTGGGGTCTTCCCAGAAGAATTTAAAATGTCATACCACAGCAATATCTGTGTACTTATCTTTATAGCAACACATTTTGTAATAGCAAAATCATAGAAACAACCCAAATGCTCATCAACGAAGGAATGAAGATATGTTAAAAAAAAAAAAAAGAAAAAAACCCACCAAGCAAGGCAAGAAATTAAATAGAGGGGAAAACAAGGAATCAATAGTAAGAAAATAACATGACAGAGATAAACCAGTACATATCAGTTATAACCATCAATGTAAATGGCCTCAATTCACCAATAAAAAGAAGACTGGCAGAGTGGATCAAGAAACAAAATCCAACAATATGCTGTATACAAGAAACACATTTAACTGAAAAGGAAATTTATAGGGTGAAGCCAAAACATGGAAAACAATACTCCATGCAACAGGAACTCAGAAAAAAGCAGGGGTAGCTATTCGGTTTGCAGACAATGTGAACTTCAAACCAAGAATACTGAAAGGGGATAAAGAAGGCCATTTCATACTTGTTGGGGAAAAACTGCAAGAGGAAGAGATAACAATCATGAATATATATGCACCAAACATGGGAGCACCCAGCTGTATAAGACAAAATTTAAAGGACATACAAAATCAAATACCAATAACACAATCTTTATGGTGGACCTTAACACTACATTGTCTCAAAAATATCAACAAGACAAAAAAAAAAAAAATTAGCAAAGAGGTAGCAGAACTGAAGGCTGGCGATATAGGTCAGTGGACAAAGCACTTGCTTAGGTAAGTGCAGGGGCCAGGACTTGATCCCTGGCACTGGATGCCATGCTAGGTCTGACCCTGGGTGCACTGAGCCAGCGATGAAATCCCGGAGTGGTGGCACATGCTTGTAATACCAGCACTAGGGAGGCAGAAATTAGGGGGATCACAATGAGTCTGAGCTGTGTAGTGAGACCCTGCACCTCCCCCCCAAAAAGAGGGGGTGTGTGCAGAACTGAACCAGAACTGAACCAATCCTTTGAACAAATGGATTTAGTAGACACTTACAGAGTGTTTTACCCAACAACATCTGAATATGCATTCATTTCAGTTGCATATGGGATGTTCTCTAAAATAGACCACACACTAGTCCCTAGAACATGCTTAAGTAAATGTAAAGGAATTAAAATTATCCCATGCATATTATCCGACCATAGTGCAATTAAACAAAAATTAACCACAAAAGAAACTACAAAAACCCCATAAACACATGGAAATGAAATAATATCCTCTTGAACAACTAATTGGTCACAGATGAAATCAAAGAAGAAATTAAACAATATCAAAAATTCAATAAAAATTCAAACACAATTTACCAGAATTTGTGGAACACAATGAAAGCAGTTATCAGAGAGAAATTTATTTATTTATTTATTTATTTATTTATTTAAAGGTACTTTTTCCCCTTTATTCAAAATCAGAGGTTACAGTACCTGGCAACAACTTGTTCTAGTAATGTGAAACTGTCCAAAAAGTCCTCTTCTTCAACTCCAAATTTTGTGTACTGATGAATATAAGCTTTTGAAGTGAACATATTCCACACTTTGCCCACAACTGCATCAAGCGACTTCAGGAAGGCCTGGCTGTTGCTGACCAAGGCTGCGGACCTCTCGTATCTGTTGAAGGCTCGTGGTGTTTTCCAGACAGAGAAGGCATTGGCAGGGCCCAGCCAGGAGGTGTACAGGGCTGGGTCCTCGAATCCCCTCAGATTTGCACTCTGCACATCTTTCGCACGAAGGATGACCAAGTTAGCAAGAGAAGTGTTAAAACGCTGTTCCCTGTTGAGAGACGTTTTGCCAAGAGGTTGAAGTCTTGGTAAAGGAGGCCGCACTTGCCAATTTATACCTTCATCCATTTTTGCATCAGAAATGAGCATCTGTCTCAAATGCTTCAGGAGGCCAGCCCAGGTAAACGTGCTGTATGCCAGGGAATTCTCAGACATCTGAGGAATGTTTCGAATGCCCAGCATCTTGAACTCAGGATGGGGAACTAAATGCTCCATTAAGTCTCCTAGTGGATTTGTTCTATAGTGAAATGCGCCTTCTGCAGAGTACGTAGGCTGGAACACACTTCCCAGCTGATGCACAAGGACTTGATTTATATCCCGAAAGGAGATCTGCTTGATTTTCATCAGTTTTGCACAGATCTTATGGACAGCATCATTCTCCTGCACGAGGAGGGCATCTGAAGATCAGTACAAGTGAGAAAGCGTCAAGATGGAGTTGTAGTTCTGAACAATAACCTCACCGGTTCCATAAGGCCATATAATCTGATTCATTTTCAAAGCATTGGAGTAGTGATCTTGCAGACGCTGTGTAGGGAAGGCTCCCAGCCCTGATCCTGTGACCCCAGCTATACTCATGATGATGAAAAAACCACTCAAGGAGTCACACTTCTCCACTTCCTTCTGGATTAGGTTCATGATAGACTCTTCATGCTTGGGTCCATGAATGGAGTAACCGTAGGCCCAGTTGTTTCCAGAACCCTGTTTCTGACAGAAGCATTCATGCAGACTGTACTTCCACTGCCCGGGGTTGGGCAGCCTTTGACAGCACTTGACTGATAACTTTAGGTTCATGTCAACAAGCACAGCCCGAGCAATTGGAACTCCATTTTCCTCTCTGAAGAACCTTTCTTTGCAAGATATCTGATATGCCTCATTCTCTCTTTTAGAGCAGAATCCCTGGGAACACTGGGAATCATTAAATAAAGCATCAAATACTTCAAAGCCAATCTGGTTGCCACACTGGCCAATCTGCACTGTTACTATTGACATACTGAGCCACACATTAGGCCTGTTCCTTCAGAATATGAACAACCTACAACTCTCGGCCCCGTGGTTTTGGTCGGGTTCAAATTCAGAGAACCAGCCTTCTTACTACGCGCATGCTCACTTTCAACACTAAAGCCACCGAGGACAAATGCGGCACTGTTCTTTTACTTGAAGAATTTTTTTTTTTTAAATTCCAAAGGTCAATTACGCATGTTCAATTCCATTTTATCAACTTCGGATGCGGGACGCATGCTCCGTTCGTCAAACGCGCTCGTAGACACTGCGCATGCGCCCCACAGAGAACTTTATAGCAGTGAAATCTCACATTAGGAAAACAGAATGAACCCAAACAATTTTATGCTGCATCTCAAACTTCTAGAAAAGAAGAGCAAGTCAAGCCCAAAGCCCAAAGAAGGAAGGAAATTATAAAGATCAGAGCATAAATTAATGTAATTGAGACAAAGAAAACAATACAAAAATTTAATGAATCAGAGTGGGTTCCTTGAAAGAGTAAATAAAATTGATAAACCCTATAGCCTACCTCATCAAAAAAAAAAAAAAAGGAAAGAAAAATTTTGAATTCACACAATGAGGAATGAAAAATGTGAAATTAATGCAGATCCTTGGGAAACTCGGAAGATCATCAATATCTACATTGAAAATATTTACTCACATAGGATGGAAAACACAGAAGAAATGGACAGATTTATAGATACACATGAATTACCAACTCTGAATCAACAAGATATAAAAATTATGAATAACCAAATATCAATTAATGAAACTGAATATATAATAAAAAACTTACCAACTAAGAAAACTCCAGGTCTGGATGGATTCCTAGCTGAATTTGACAAGAAATTTAGGGAAGATTTAATGGTAATAGTTCTCTAACTCTTCAATGACATTGAAAAGAAAGCAATTCTCCCTAGCTTATTTCTGGAGGCAAATATTACGCTGACACCAAATCCAGAAAAAGACCTCCTTCCCCAAAAAGAAGAGTGACTGGCCAAACTTTCTAATGAACGTAGATGTAAAAATACCCAATAAAATACTAGTGAACAAAATGCAGCAAATCATCAGGAAGATTATACACCATGATCAGGTGGGATTCATTCCAGGGATTCAGGGATGGTTCAATGTAGGTAAATTTACAAATGTAATACACTATATCACCACAGCCGAAAACAAAAACCACATGATCATCTCAATAGATACTCTACAGGGAATACTCAAAAAATCCCACCAAGTGACTCATAGTATTAATTAAACAAATTCAGTAGCAGAGCAGAATATAAAGCCAACACCCCAAAATCAATAGCATTCCTCTATACAAAAACAAATACACTGAAAGAGAAATTAGAGAAGCAACACCTTCTATAATACCATCCAAAAAATGAAATACTCAGGTATTAATCTAACAAAGAAAATAAAAGCTCTATACAATAAAAATTACTATACTCTGAAAAAAGAGATTGAAGAGGATTTCAAAAAATGGAAAACTATTCCTTGCTCATGTATAGGAAAAAATCAACATTGTGAAAATGGCTCTGGTCCCAAAACTGTTATATACCTTTAATGCAATCCTGATCAAAATACCAACAGCATATCTCACAGATTTAGAGAAAACATTCCTCAACTTCATCTGAAGCCAGAAAAAACCTAGAATAGAAAAGGCAATCCTGGCCAACAAAGGCAAGGCAAGAGGCATCACAGTCCCTCACATGAATTTATACTACAAAGCTACTGTGATAAAATTGGCCTGTTACTGGCAAAAAAAAAAAAAAAGACAAAAAACCCCAATAATAATAAAAAGTAAAATAAAATCAGAACTGAGGATCAATGGAACAGATTAGAAGATGCAGACTCAACTATAAACACGCTTGAAAAAGGGGCCGGGGCTGGGGAGATGGCTCAGTGGAATAAGTGCTTCCCTGGCAAGTACAAAGGCCTGAGTTCATCCCCAGTTCCACAAAGAAAGAAAGAAAGAAAGAAAGAAAGAAAGAAAGAAAGAAAGAAAGAAAGAAAGAAAAGAAAAGAAAAGAAAAAGAAAAAGGGACCAAACAGGTTCACTGGAAGAAAGATAACCTCTTATCAAATGGTGCTGGAAAAACTGGCTTTCCTCATGCTGAAAACTAAAACTAGATCCAGGTCTATCACCATGCACTAAACTAAAGTAAAAATGGATTAAAGATCTAACCATTAAAACAGAAACACTAAATCTACTGGAATAGAAAGTAGGTAGATTTCTTGAACACAGAGGGGTAGGCAGAAAGTTCATGAACAAAAACTAAACTGCTTGGGAAATACTTCAAAGAATGAACAACCAGGATCTCATCTTACTGAAAAGTTTTTGCACATCAAAAGAAATCACCAACAGAGTGAAAAGGAAATCCACAAATTTGGGGGAAATCTTAACCAACAGTCATGCAGACAAAGGACTTCTATATAAAATGTATAAATAACTAAAAAAAAAAAAAGGACATCAAAATTTAAAGACCCAATCTAAAAATGGGCATCTAGGATGAATATAAACTTCTGAGATGAAAAAAATATAAATGGCAAATAAATATATGCAAAAATGTTCAACAAGACTGGTCATTCCAGGGATGAAAATTAAAATAACACTGAGAAAAGGATGGCCAGCTAGCTGAGTGGATTAAAGCACCTGCTTAGGCAGATGCAGGGACCCAAGTTCGATCCCTGGTATGCAGTGCAGGCCCTGCCCCCAGGCATGCTGAGATGGTGATTGAGACTGGGCATGGTGGCACTCGCCTGTAATCCCAGCACTTGTGTGGCTGAAAACAAGAGGATCATTACAAGTCTACTCTGTGTAGTGAGACCCTGTACTAACTACATAAAAAAATAGAAACAAAGACATTGAGATTCCATCTCACTCCAGAAAGAATAGCTATCATAAAGAAATCAGCTATTAACAAATGCTGGAGGAGTGGTGGGGTAAAAGGAACCCTTCACTGTTGATGGAAGTGTAGATTGGTACAACCTCTATGAAAATCATTGTGGAGATTCCTCAAAACACTAGAATTAGAAGTCCCATTCAACTCAGCTCTTTCCCATCTGGGTATTTTTCTAGAAGAATTGAAAACATCATACCACAGTTATATATGTGCACCCATGTTTATAGCAGCATAATTTGTCAGAGCTAAATCTTGGAAACAACACAAATTACTATCAACTGAGGAATGGATAAAAATGGTGTGGTGTTTTTATACAATGGAGTATTACTCAGCTATAAAGAATGATAAACTTAAGCCTATTATAGGTAAATGGATGTAATTAGAGGCTATACTCGTAAGTGAAATAAATCAGACCTAGATGTGTATACATCATATCATCTCCCTAGTGTAAGAACCTGAAAGAGTAAATAAAATTTGAAAGATGCTATAGATATAGGAAAAGGAAAAGAAATTGAGCAAAGGGAATAAAAAATCGGGATGAAGGGAAAAGAGAAAATAAAGAAAAAAAGGGAAGAAAAAATAATGTATGCATCCATACAGGATAGCTAAGATGATTGTACTACTAATTTCTATCAGTTTTTTTAAGGCAGTAGTTAAGGCTCAAAATGTTTGCTTTGACCAATTTTGCATGCTTATATCTGTAATCTGAGCAACTATATCGAAGACAACAATGTGCAATTCAACAACCACCATTGAATACCTGTCATTTGGGGTATTTTTTTTTAAATTGAGTATAGTTTCTTATGTCTTGTCTATTATTTTTCTATTCTCTTTAAAATACATAAAATCAAACAAAATGAAAATAAAAAGGATTAGGGGTATAACAAGTACTCAAAAACCCTCTAATAAAACAATATAGGGCTTAAAATGTTTTCCTCTGGTCTTTTTGTGTTAAGAAACATGGTAATGACAGAAATGTGGGGAGAAAGGCCACATTTGTACACTGCTGCTGACATGTGACACCACGCTCGAGGGGTATGGTGAAGTACTGAAGTGGACAGGTGGCAGACAGAGGCAAGGGTGATGCTGGAGGAGCTTGTTTGAATAGCTTCCTGCCAGGGGGACTGGACTCCTACTCAGTATCAGGGCTCAGCTCCTTTTCACCACAGGATGAGAGGAGGCTGCAGTTGTTGATGGTGACCTTGTGGCATGTGGCTGTAATTGGGGACACCTTTGCTGAGGCTGAAGGCTGTTCCTGAGCTGTGACAAGAGAAGGGTTGGGATGAGGGAGAGCCGAGAAGGTGAATTTTAGCTCACCTCTTCACTTCTGTTTGAAAAGTTCTTTTACAGTCATTTTAGAGGGACCCAAGGAGGGCTTAGAGGTGTCTAGCCTATCACATTTAAAGGGAAGAAGACCCAGGATGAACTTCACAAGTTTCACCTTCTGCCCGCAGTAAATCTTTGCTTAGTGGAGGTGACCAGTACTAAGGCCACAGTCAGCTCTCTGAGGCTGCTTGCAACTCTCCCTGGTCCTCTTCCCAAGGCTGAGAAAGCTCAAGTCCAGCATGTTGAGGATGAGCCTCTTTGGCCCTTCTTGTCAGCATGTTTGCTCATGGCTCAACCACATGCACAAGCATGTGCCCTGGTGACCCATATCTTTGTGGTATCCAGAGAGTTAGGAAGAGGTCAGGGAGCAGCAGGGTGTGGAGTCACAGGGTGTCTGTCTACTGGTGTCCCCGCTAGAATCTCAGAGTCCACAGTATCTCTGGAGTTTCGCAGTGTATGGTATCCCATGCAGGTCAGAAGTAGGCCTCTAGTGCTGCAATTTTCAGCAGGAGGTAAAAGGGAGTGCAACCAGCATCAGTGCTGAGCACATGTGCCCATCTCTGACTGCCATGGACTGTGTGTTTTTTGAGCTGCTGCCTTTGACTTAGGGCTGCGGGTATTTGCAGTACTGCAGACTCAGGCAGCAGAACAGATGCTATTACTGTGGGAGATTGTGAGCTCCAGTCAGCCAGGGAAAAGAAACTGTCTGAAGGGGATGTCATTTAATCCCTTAGCTCTCTGTCCACGTACAGAAATAGATAGTGAGGCACAAGAAGCCTGAGATCTGCTGATGTCAGGCTGACAGAAAAGAGAAGCAGGTCTGAACTGTGGCCCTAGCTCAAGAGCTGCAGCTGGCAGCGCTGTACTAACCCTGTGGCTGTTTCCCCATGGACACCTGTGTGGATCCCACGGGGCGCTTCTGGGTCCATGAGACAAGGTAATTACCACATCTGGTCTGCTAAGGACTCCACGAGAGGTGTTTCTCTCTTGAATAACACATGCAAGCATGTTAATATTATTTGAGAAATTTGTTTAAAAATGTAGAAAAATTCCAACTAGTTTGCCTAGTGATTACTCTTCTAGCTTTCTCCATTGTACACAAGAATTGTTTGGAACATAAAGTAAAATTTCACTATATTGTGTATGTTTTTATTTGTTGAATAAAAACCCACACTCCAGTGTTTTTCTAAGGAAAGAAGCATCATTGATATCCCTCATCTCCTTCTCAGTTATTTTAACAGGTAGTTGGGAAAGAAAAAAAATGGTTTCATGATAACCACACTTTGGAGACACTAGGGCAGGCAAATACTTTTCTTGCTAGCCCTTTCTGAGCCTCTGGTCTGTTTAACATATCCTTAATCTTCAAGAAGGCAATGCCATACTTCTTAGACCTCTTTGTCAATGAACTAATTCATTGTAAGATACCTTTCACACTTTTAGAAACACTAGGATAACATGACTAAAATATAAAACTTTGTACAATATTAGTAAATGTTACTCATTAATCAGCCACTCATGTAAGATTTAAAGACTAAGTAAAGTATCTTTTAACTAGAAAGTTCCACAGAGTCCTTTATAAAAATAACTGATGGGAAGGACATGACAGGGAGTCAGTGGTGCCATTCTTTGTTCTTTAGGAGCATTCATCTTTGTGTGTAGACTACAGGACTCATTGTTAGTGTAGCTTAACTTATCCATTTTTATTACAAGGTGCTTTCCTTCATCTGAAGTCCTAGATACTTACTGTGAGAAAAACCTGTGACTATAGAAAGTTTGAGCTGATACAAGTAACAGCTAGAGTATATCAGAGTAGATGCCACGAAGCTCCCCTGTTCTGCTCCTGCATTTGCTTCAGAAAGCAGGAGCCCATCAGGGAATGGATGGTTCACTGTGCATCAAAGTCACAGATCAGATCATCTAATAGCATCAGACAAAGTGTATCCTGTGTCCTGCTCTCTTGCCAGGATTCAGAGGAATATCCATCAGGTTTGTATCTGCAGCTTCAACTAATGGTGGCTTGAAAATATGTTTTCTAAGTTGCATCTGTACTGAGTATGTACAAGTTTTCCAGGTAACTATTCCTTTTTTAAAAAATAATTTTATTGAGAAAGTAATAGCAATGAGACAGTTTCAAAACAGGTTAGTAGGACAGTTACAATGATTAATACATTGCATATTGTTGTCTTTGTAGTAGTTATTCATAGTACAAGATGCACACATGATATATTGTCTAAACACTATTAATCTCATTGCTATTCCTTTCTCAATAA
>NW_004524687.1:6808917-6809498 GCF_000260255.1 Octodon degus
CATTGCCATTCAAATATTGTAGGTGCATGAATTCAGCAAAATAATTCAACATAGTCCAGTAGACCATAATAGTAGTGGGTTATCCATAGCACTGGCAATCTCAGAAGTTGTTGACTTGAGCCTTTCACAGTTCAGCATATTAATATAGCTTTACTTTTATACTTTATGTTTATACTTTTCTGCTGGATGGTTAAGACCAAGATAAAGCTTGACCTAGATAACAAAAAATGTAACTTTTGTATCTGCTACTGTCAGTCAAATCCCCTCAGGATTTCCCCCGAAACCATGTCTAGCAGTTTGTAGATCTTTTGTCAGTGTCAGCTATGTAGATGAGTCACGGTCATTGCTTGACCAATTTGTTCTCTTTGAAAGCCTGAGAGAATGTTTCCTTTCTAGGTGACTCTCCTGAGGTACACTGTATATCGTCGATCACTTTGCTCTGTGGCCCCATAATTTCCTTGATCAGAAAATTTAGGACAGAGACCCGGAGCACAGGCCGGCGAGTGAGTGAGATGACCCAGGCCGCGGGATCCTGAACAGACCCAGAGCGTAGGCCGGCGAGTGAGTGAGGCGACCCAGGC
>NW_004524687.1:6811148-6819061 GCF_000260255.1 Octodon degus
CAATTGTTTTGAATCATTTAATTTTCTGAATATTGCTTAATCTTAATTTTTGTTCTAAGATTTATACTGTATCTTTGACTTACAATTTATTTAAAAAGACATTGTATGATATCGTCTAGTATTAGAAACTTTAAAAAGTATATTTCCATTTTCTGTTGACTTATTAAAAAAAAGAGGTTTGTACCTAAAAAAAAAAAAAAAAGAAAGAAAGAAAATTTAGGACAACCCTGAGTTACAGGATGTTACAGTACAGGTTCTCTTATGTCCTGAGTCCTCACTGACCTTGAAGGGGAAGGACCAAAATGTTGGCTATCCTTGTAACCCTTCTTTTTCTCTAATGTTTTGGTCTACAGACTTGAGTTGTTAACCCTCCAGAAGAGAAACCTGATGATATTATTACCCTATAACATAGGCAGTTGTAACTCTTCCTTAAATAGTGCAATGTAGCAACTATTGACAGAGCACTTCACTGCATCGGGCATTTTAGATACTCTAAAGATGCTTTCTAGTGTGTGTGGAAGAAACTGGACTCTATCTGGAGTCCCAGTTAGTACAGAGGCTGGGTCCTTACACTCAAGAGTACAGGATGAACTTCGCAAGATGCTGCTAAAAAAAAGTGCAGGAGGCTGTGTATAGGTCACACCATTTTAAAAGAGGTGTAATAAAAATACAGTGAATGTTGAAATTGTTTTTATTACAACAAAATACATATGGCCATTAGTCACCCTCAAAATATCCTCTTGCTTCAAACACCTGTACTTTCTGCCCCTTTCTGAAGCAACTCCAGAGTCATTTTTCTTGAGTATCTTTAGCTGTGCTGTCCTGGCTGCTCTATGTCCTGATTTAATTCAAAATACTTCCCTGTTGCGGTGATTTTGACTTTCAGGATGTGCTAGAAGTCACATGGCATCAGATTCAATGAATGATGGGGATGAGGATTCACCCTAATGCTTTTACAAGGCTGCCTTTCCATGGGATGGCACTGGGCAGCGGTGTTGGCAGTGTTTTTTTCACACCTTGTAAAGACGCTCATGAAAGGTTTCCAGAACTGCTTCAATGGCAAGAATGATGGGTCAGTGTGTTTGAAAGCAGGGGAGGATTTGTGAGACAGCAGTGTTTGATCACACCATGTGTGAGAAGCTGAGTGTCCCTGGATTCTGGAATCTGTGGTGGGTCCAGGGTCCAGTCCCCTGTGGATATTGAGGCAGGACTGCTCCACTGATTAATTACAATTGCTGCCACTTATTTTCTTTTAATGGAAGTGTTCTGAGGTGAAATATGAATTTAAAAATTGAACTGCAGACATTAAGTTGCTAAATCAAGTCCAGCTCACGCGATCCGCTTCAGGGGCTGGCATAGTGGCACACACCTGTAATTGCAACACTCAGGAGGCTGAGACAAGAGGATCACTTGGCGTTCGGGGTCAGCTTGAACTACATAGCCAGGCCCTGTCTCAAAAAACCCCCAAACCAACCAACCAAACAAACAAAAAGATGTAGGTACGAAGTGCTATTTTTAAACTTGGCTTCTTTAAAAAGTCACCTTTTTTCTAAATGTTTAAATATATTAATATGATAACACAACATTAATCTACAAAAAATGAATACTTATGTAGTGAAAAGAATTTGACAACTCTGTTGCCTAACTTTTATGACTTTGGCATTATTAAATTCAAGTTGTTTCAAGTCTGTGGGATTTGGGGTTCTACTACCAAGCGGCCCCAGATTATTATAATGCTTAATGCTTTTTCTTCTCCACTTTTTGATCATTTGTTGTTCTGAACTGCTTTGCTGGGCCAGCCATTTAAGGGTGAAGGTCAATGAGTGGCACAGTGAGAGGTGCACAACCCCATGGACCACACTACCTCCTCCTTCTACTGTGGACGCCAGGCCCACTCTGGCTTCTGTGCTGCTTTTGAAAAGGAGACTTTGTTTTGGTGTGGATGTTTGTCCTCTGGACAAGTAACTCCAGTCATTAAAAAAACTCCTCCTAAAGATTACAGAAGTTGAGTACACCCATCTCAGAGAGTTTAGAAAATACAGGGAAGCACAAAAAATTTAAAAATTTGCAGTTGCAGATCTAAGAATAACTGTAAACATTCATGTGTATTTCTCCCTGTTTCCTTGCATATATATTTCATATTTTTGTTTTATGCATATTTTATAAAATTTGACTTATCCTGCATTTTGCTTTATACTTTTTTCATTTAATAGTATTAATAAACATCTTCCCGAGTCATCACATTTTCTTCATTTTTGTGGCTACATTTCAATACATGAACATTCCACTATTTATCTGATTCTCCCCAGGTTGGTGGAAGTGTTTGGTATCTTACTATACACCATGATTAAAGCCGTACAAAATCATTTCTTGAAACCATACAAAACCCCCCACATTTCTTTACATCTCTGTTTTGTTTTTGGTTGCTGGTAGCAGTGTTAGTTTTATTTTACGAGGGTCCTGCTAAATCACTAAATTTCTCAGACGGGGTTTGAATTCATGACCTTCCCACCTCACCTCCCAGAGTACCAGGGTTATAGGCATGGGCTGCCTTGCCCAGCTATAGCTCCCATTATATATAGGATAAGTTCTCAGAAACAAAATACTGATTAGAAGATATGCAATGAGCATTCTTATAGCTAAATTGTTGTGTACATTCCTAATTATTTCTGCCCACAAATTCTGTGAAGTGGAATTGCTGTTCAAAGAATATGCATGCTTTGTTTTGTGTGTGTGTGTGTGTGTGTGTGTGTGTGTGTGTGTGTGCTTTTAGGTTTTCATTTTAAGAAATACTTTATGCTTTAGAGAAGTTTAGAGTTGTAGCATAATTGAAAAGAAGGTAATGAGATTTTTCACATACTCCTGCTCCCCTCTGTGCACAGCCCCTCAACATCCCAGAAGGGTACACTGATTACAAATGACAGCCCTGTGAGGTGACATTGAAGCTTATAGTGAGTGTGTAAATTTAAAAAAATAATCACAGTAAAAGACACATGGGCACTAATCCTCTTTAGAATTCTCCTTCTCATTTTGAACATACCTATCTTACTTTTTTTTTTTTTGCCACTTTTGGGAATAGTTCAGAAAGGTCTGTCTCATGTCTTCATGAGGGCTGATAAAAAATACAGTGGATGGTGCTGCCCAGTGGCATCCAACAGAAAGGCAGGCTCATGAAAAATTATGACACAGCCTTACCCACTGCATTCACCCGACCTAGAACGGGTGACTTCTGGCTCTTCTTCGAAGTTAAAAATGGCCATGAAAGAGAAATGTTTACAATCAATTCAGGAATCAAAGCAGCCATGACAGTGCAGTTAAAGACAGTGAAGAAAGAACTGCTTCAGAAAGAGACAAGAAAGCCAAGGTAGATGGAAGGAAGCGTATTTTTGAGGGGTATTAATGGCAACAGTTTTAATGGTAACAATGTTAAACAAATGAACATTGACTGTATTTTTTATCATCCCATCACCCCAACACCCCATCACCTTAAGCCCACTCACTCTGTGTTTTGAAAATGGAACGGGTCCTTCTGCCTTTCTCTTGACTACAACAGAAATAACATACTACCAAAAGTATTCAGATATAGAAAGGCATGAAGAAGATAAGAAAGCACCTGTCTCTCTAGAGTTACTCTTGGTATTCTGGAGTCTGTGCCTTCATGTACAATTTGGCACACAGATGTGAGGGAATGAATGCACATCTACGCAAGTCATGGGAGTGGGGTCTGGGGGTAAATGGCACACCTAGTGTGAAATGGTTACTGAAGCATGGTGCACATCAACCAATGTGCACAGAGTGTAAGTGTGCAGCTGGACAGAGCTCCACAACAGAGGTATACAGATTAAGAAATGGAAGGAGGAAGCACTGGCATGTTTGCACATGACCCTTACCCATGGGCTGTGAGCCTGCTCTCTGCTATCAGTCGTCCAGGTCTACTATGTAGGCTCTTGAAATGAGCACTGAAGTCTATGAAGAGATGTATTATTTCATGGCCCACTGCCTCATGCATACCCTCTACCACCGGACTGCAGACTCAGAATTTTGAGGGTATCTTTCTGTATTAACAAGAAGATTGGATGTCTTTGTAGTTACTTGCCTGATGCAGGATGAAATACCCCACACCCACAACTCAGTGTGGATTTATATTAGCTCAGGTGCACTGCAGGCTTCCAGGCAGAAACGGGAAGGTGGTAGTGGTGGGGTGCTTAATTCACGGCAGGGGAGAAGGGGAAGAGGGGCTGGGTACAGAGTTGGCTCTTCAAGTGACACCCAGTGATCCCTCTTCTGACCAGGGCCCACCTCCAAGCAGCAGGTTCAGCTGTGCACTCTTGCAAGGATCAGTCTTGTGCATCCTCGTGGCTGGTCACTGGCTCAGAACTCCATGCAGGAGCACACAGGACTTCTGAGGGACATTCTAGATTCAAACCATAGCATTCTATGTTGCTGACTATAAGACATCATCCACTATGTATGTCGTGTTATTTTTTGTACCAAGAAAGGAAAAAAGGACAACAAAAATGGGTACCAGTTAAACTGCAGCACAATGACTTTCTAATAGTCCCATGTGACACATGTCCCCTGCCACTTTGCCAGTTCCTTAGTCCATTCTGAGTTTTGTCATGTTCTCCATGCTCTTAGTCTGTTTTTGCCTCACTCTAAATGTATTCCTAGGGTGGAACATGTCACAGAGAAAAGAAGGTCTTCAGCCCACAGTAGTGGAGGCTCAGGGAGCCAGCGCTGATGTTGGCTGCACTCTGGGACCACGGTGGGAAGTCAGGCTTGCTTTGAGGGATTTCCAGGCAGGAAGGCAGCCAGGGAGTACTGGCAGCTGCTTTGTAGCAGCCAGTGGAAGTCACACCTTCTTCAGAGCTGACCAAGGCTCTGGAAACCACTTCCTCCTTTCAGGGGTGTGGCCCACAGATCTCATCTTTTAAAGTGGCCACAGCTCCACCTCCCAAGGACAGCTTCCTACCGCTGGAGGACTTCAGATGACACCAAGACCACAGCCTATGTGCTTCATGGCACTGCTGCCAGGGAAGGCCATGTTTTTGGCCTTATCTTCACCTACTTCCAAGTATCTTCTTTTTTTCTTGGCTCTTATTAAATGCCTGTTTCTTCTGAAGAAAAGTGAGTTGGGGTTGTTCTTCCAACGAGGCTGACTGGCTTTGTTAGTGACTGCTAAGTGTGTCTTGCATTCTCTTTCCATCTCTTTCTGCATGCTTTGCCTGATTTTGTTTCAATATTGCTCATAGTGTCAGCTTTTGAAGGACATTGGAAATAACAAACAAACTTGATGGGTATAGAACCTACAAACCTACGACTCTTTGTGAAATGAGGGATTTGTGAATGGCCAAGTGATGAGGGGGAGAATAGGGCCCAAGTGAAGAATGTGAAGCTCAGAGGCAGTGGAATAAATACTTCTCTTTACAAGTAAGGCTATTGTTTTTTTAAAGATCTGCTTACAGGTAATAAAAGCAATCGATGCACAATTCTCATCTTTTTTATTTCTTTCATAATTTTATTGAGAAACAAATAGCAATGAGATAATTTCAAACCAAATTGGTAGGACAGTTTCAATAATTAACACATTACATATGTCCTTCCTAGTGGTTAATTGCTATATAAGATGCGGACATGATATCCTATTTACAAACACTATTAGAACAGATCCCTCTATTCATTAAGAGAATGTAACTATATATCTAGCCTAACCACTTTAAATACACAGATACAAAATGGACATTCATCTCTATCCCCTTTTTTTTTGTTAAGTTCTGTTATTTGAATATTATAGGTGTGTAAACTCAGCAAAATATTCTAAAAGAGTCCAGTAGCCCATAATAGTATTGGGTCTTCCGCTTGACTGGCAATGTCAGAAATTGTTGACCTGAGTCCCCCACAGCTCAACATAACAGCATTGCTTTACTTTTTATATTTCGTTTTTATACTTTTGTGCTGGACACAATTCTCATCTTAAAAAGTACTTACTAACCTTTTCTGAAAGATTACCTGTCTTTAATTAAAATTTGGAAGAAGACTGTGCTTAAGAAGAGGCTGTTCTCTACTAATATGATAAATATGTTAGGTATAAAGTTCTACTAACTCATGACATTATACATACAATGTATTTTATGCATTCAGCATTTCGCAACATCTTAGCAAACACAGTGGGCAAAGGATGTCACAGAAAGTGGCTTGCTTCTGGCAAGCGAAGCAAGACAAGGAAGCTATTTTCTTCAGAAAGCTATGTCATGAGAGAACAGGAGACACAGTGTAGTCTGAGGTTGTGCTCTATTGGGCAGCAAGTGAGCTGAAGTGTCTGCAGTGCCTCACGGGTGGTGGCCAGGGCAGGAGACTGTGTTAAGCACACTTCTTAGAGGCTCTTTTCCCAGGCCAGGAAAGGGAAACTGGTACCAGGACTCCAATTCTCCTCAGCTCAGTCCTTCTCTAGCTTCTGGTTGCACAGAAGAAACACTGCTACTGGATCATACCTCTTAAGCACATGCATTTACATTCAGGGAATGACATAAAACAAGGCAAATCAAAGCAAAGTGGGATGAGTCATTTCCTTCCAGAGGCTGGAATGGGAGCTGGATCAGCACACAAGGAGCATCTCTTCTGCAGGGTTAACAACTTAATTTTGCAGACCAAAGATTAGAGAAAAAGGAGGGCTGTAAGGACAGCCAACATCTTGGCCCTAGCCTTCCAAGGTCAATTAAGACTCAGGACATAATAGAACCTGTACTGTAACATCATGTAACTCAGTTGTGTCCCAAATTTTATGATCAAGAAGATTATGGGGTCAAAGAAGAAAGTGATTGATGATGTAGAATGTACCTAAGGAGAGTCACATGGAGAGAAAACATTCTCTCAGGCTTTCGCATAAAGCAAATTGGAGAAGCAACGGCCATGACTCATCCACATGGCTGACACTGACAAAGGATCTACAATCTGAGGTACAGGATCTCAGGATAAATCCTGAGTAGTTTTCACTGACCTTATCCGATCCAAAAGCTCCAACTCTTGTTGCATAAGTCTTGCTTATCTTGGTCTTAACCAACCAGCAGAAAAGTATAAAAATGAAGTATAAGAAGTAAAGCCATGGTGTTATGTTGAACTGTAGGTGACTCAGGTCCACAACGTCTGCTGCACTGGTGGGAACTGCCTGTCCAAGCTCAGGCACAGCATGGGTGATACCTTCTTCCACCCTCTTGTTACTACTCTACCACTTCGCAGCACCCTCCTACTCTGCCCCCCAGTGAGAATTTCTGCTGTGTTCTGGGGACCTCCAGATCCAGTCCTAGACCCAGACCCCAGTGAGTGTGTGGGAGAGATTCCTCTCCCCCCTACTCCACCATGTCCCCTCCAGACTCAGCTCTGGCCTGGCAAACAGGCCTGGGGGGAAACCCTTCAGCTGCAATCCCTGCAGAGAGAGTAGGGGACAGAACCACCCAGCTAGTCCAGGAGCAGAACATCTTGCCAAGGGGCACAGCAAGTTCACTCCCAAGGGCAGCAGCAGAAAGGAGCTGAGCACAGCAGCCGGACCCAAGCGAGGCACAGCTGGATAAATCCACAATTGTACATCTGCACTTGATTTTTGGAGGTGCTAAGGTTATAATTGCACCAAAGCTCTACAACAAAGGTCAAAAGACAGTGCTACACAAAATGACAATGAGAAGGAGCAAAATGCAATCTCAGACCCCACGCCAACCCATAACAAGTGCAGAGGACCCTAACACAGAACAAATTGGGAACCACACAGCTGAAATCAATGAATCAATGGCTTCTGAAATAAAGAAACAACTGTAGAAAGGTATAGAGGAACTCAGATTGGAAATGAAAAAAGAAATCCCTGAATAAATACCATCTGCAGTAAAGAATCAAATGCAGAAACATATGGAGGAAACCCAATG
>NW_004524687.1:6840771-6843458 GCF_000260255.1 Octodon degus
GTAAAAGCCATTTATGAAAACCCAACAGCTAACATAATCCTAAATGGGGAAAACTGAAATCTTTTACTCTTAGATCTGATAGAAGACAAGGATTCCCTCTATCACCATTCCTATTTAACATAGTTCTGGAATCATTAGCTAGAGCCATTAGACAAGAGAAAGTAATAAAAGGAATAAGAATGGGCAAAGAATTAATTAAATTATCATTATTTGTAGATGACTTGATACTTTACTTTGGAGACCCAAAAAACTCCACCAAGAAGCTAGTAGAATTAATATAGAAATTCAGGAGCATAGCAGGATGCAAAGTCAGTACCCAAATTTCAATAGTATTCCTCTACACAGAAAACAAACACACAGGGAGGAAAATTATAGAAACAATACCTTTTACAATAGCACTGAGGAAAATGAAATACCTTGGAATTAACCAAACTAGAGAAGTCAAAGATCTTTTCAAGAAAAATAACAGTACTCTTGGGTGCCTGCCCCTTAGCTCAGTTCCTTAAATGGCTGCTTGAACAAGGCTTTCAAGTTCAGGTTGCTGTGGTTCGATCCCCACAACTCAAGCCAGCCAAACCTGCCCTGAGGGCATTCGGAGAAAAAAAAAATACTTCTGCCTTTTTTGGGAACTACCCGCTCATGTCCGCCTCATGTCCCTCTCTTGAACAGAAGCTTTCTTTCTCTCAATAAATATATTCTGCTCACAAAAAAATTACAGTACTCTTAAAAAAGAGATCATAGAGGATTTCAGAAAATGGAAAGATATTCCATGCTCCTGGATACAAGAACCAACATTGTGAAGATGGCCATACTCCCAAAATTGCTGTACAGATTTAATGCAATCGCTACCAAACTACCACCAACATACCTCACAGAGCTAGAGAAATCGTTCCTAAAATTTATTTGGAACCAGAAAAGACCTAGAATTGCAAAGGCAATCCTGGGCAATAAAGACAAGGCAGGAGACATTACAATTCCTGACTTGAAATGATACTACAAGACTACTGTGATAAAATCAGCATGGTACTGGCAAGACAATAGACCTGAGGATCAATGGAATAGATTAGAAGACGCTGAAGCCCCTACAAACACACTCAGCCACCTTATCTTTGACAAAGTGGCCAAACATACTCACTGGAAGAAAGATAGCCTCTTTAACAAATGGTGCTGGAAAAACTGGCTCTCTACATGGTGAAAACTCAAACTTGACCCAGGTCTATCACCATGCACTAAACTAAAGTCAAAATGGATTAAAGATCTAAACATTAAAGCAGAGACACTAAATCTCCTCGAATAGAAAGTAGGAGGAACTCTTGAAGACATAGGCGTAGGCAAAGAGTTCATGAACAGAAATCAAATCACACGGGAAACAGTTGAAAGAATTAACAATTGGGATCTGTTCTTATTGAGAAGTTTTTTCACATCAAAAGAAATTACCAACAAAGTGAAAAGACAACCCACAAATTTGGAAAAAATCATGACAAATAAGTACTCAGACAAAGGTCTGCTCTCTAGAATTTATAAAGTGCTAAAAAACACTAGGGCCCCTAAATTTAAAGACACAGTCCAGAAATGAGCATCCAAGATGAACACACACTTCTCAGAGGATAAAGTTAAAGAAGCGAATAAATATATGAAAAAATGCTCCACATCACTAGCCATCCACGAAATGCAAATTACAACAACAATGAGATACCATCTCACCCCAGAAAGAATGGCTATCATAAATCACCCAACAACAAATTTTGGAGAGGCTGTGGGGAAAAAGGAACCCTTCTCCACTCCTGGTGGGAATATAGACTGGTGCAACCGTTATGGAAATCAGTGTGGAGACTCCTTAGAAAAGTTGGACTGGAAATCCCATTTAAACCAGGTATTCCTCTACTGAAAATTTTCCCAGAGGATCTGAAAACATCATATCATAGTGATATATGTGTGCCTATGTTTATAGCAGCACAATTTGTGATAGCCAAATCTTAGAAAGAACCAAGATGCCCATCACCTGAGGAATGGATGAAAAGGATGTGTTATTTTTATGCAATGGAGTATTATTCAGCTATGAAGAATGATAGAATCAAAGCCTTTGTATTGAAGTGTATGCCACTTAAACATATACTCATAAGTGAAATCAACCAGACAGATATGTGTAAATATCATATAGTTTTCCCAGTATAAGAACTCAGAAGGAGAAGTACAAATAGAAAGGTATAATACAACTAAAAGGAAAGCAAGAACTCGAGGACTACATAATTAAGAGAGTGAAAAGAGAAGAGCTAGGAAACATGACAGTGGCAAGCCAAACAGTTATATGTAGAAGATGGGTAAGGCAATGAACCTGAGAATCTTCAGAAAATTTTTGAATCTAGCAGTTAATTGGAAAGATTCTCACCCTGACTAACTCTATATATAGACACCTGTGAACTAAGTAACTGCACTGAAGATGGCAATTTGTAACAGTAAGTTCATGCTTGGAGTGCCTGTCATTCTGGTCTTCTGAATATGGCCTGGTTGTCATGACATTCCAGTTGCTGCCATGCTATTGCTTAGGTAGATGGTTGTTCAAAAAGAATGGGGTGGTGAATGAATGCAGGAGACAGGAAAAGTAATTTTGTGGGACTGTCCTGCTACATGGTTGTATATGGTTAGGTTTCTGGGCTTATAACTAAACATAATAATTATATAGGGGC
>NW_004524687.1:6844488-6850214 GCF_000260255.1 Octodon degus
TTCAAAATTATTAGGCTAGATATATAGATATATTCTCTTAATGAATAGAGGGATTTGTTCTAATGGTGTTTGTAAATAGGATATCATGTCCACATCTTGTACAGCAATTAACCACTAGGAAGAATGTATGCAATGTGTTAATTATTAATTATTGAAACTGTCCTACCAATTTGATTTGAAACTGTCTCATTGTTATTTCTTTCTTAATAAAATTATGGAAAAAACCCAAACAACTTCTGACAGTGCCAGTCATGCCGAAAACCCAATACTATTATGGAGTACTCTACTATTTTGTAATATTTTGCTGAGTTCCCACACCCATAATATTTAAATGATGAAACTAAACAATAAAAGGGAACATAGATGAAGGACCATTTTTTATCTGTGTATTCAAAGTGGTTAGGATAGATATACAGCTACATTCTCTTAATTCAATGAATAGAGGGATTTGTTCTAAGTGTTTGTAAATAGGATATCATGTCTGCATCTTGTACAACAAATAACCACTAGGAAGACAGTATGCAATGTGTTAATTATTGAAACTATCTTACTAATTTGACTTGAAACTGTCTCATTGCTATTTGTTTTTCAATAAAATTATGGAAAAAAAAAAACAAAACAAGGAGCGTGGTAGAAAGCACAGCTAAAGTAGGGAACAAGTCTGGAGCCCAGCAATTTCAAAGATGACTTTTGAGGTCTGCACAGTCCTACGGATAACCCACTACAACTACTGGACTATATTGGATTATTTTGCTGAACACACACACACAAGGAGCTGATTTCTTTTCCTTCCTTTCTTCCTCTCTCTCTCTCTCTCTCTCTCTCTCTCTCTCTCTCTCTCTCTCTTTCTTTCTTTCTTTCTTCGTTTTATATATTTAATACAAAGTCTCACCATGCAGTTCAGCCTACTTGTGATCCTCCTGTTTCCAGCTTCCCCAGTGCAGGGATTACTAGCCTGCACCACCATGGCTGGACTCGGTTCCTGGCTCAGCACACCCCATCTGGGGGTGGAGGGGTAGGGGGCACGGAGGCATGCAGGATTGGGGATGGAACCCTGGTCCCTGAGCTTGCCAAAGCAGGCGCTTTAGTCCTCTGAGCTATCTTGCAGGCCCTCAGGAGTTGCTTGCTTCCCCCAAGGCTGCTGATCTTTTGTTCTCTGTCTCCAGTTTCCCTTCACGCTTCTTGTCCTGATCCAACTCAGGGCCTAGTGTGTGTGAACCAAGCCCTGCTCTGCAGACCCCACTCGCAGCCCTCCTTCCCACTTCTTGTTCCTTCGCATTGTGAGGGCTCTTGTTTCCCACCCCAGATCTGGGTTGCTTTCAATCTTCTCAGCCCCTATTTTGTCAAATCCTTAGGGTTTTCACAGACCTCAGTGAATCAGCCTTGCAGCTGGGACTCTGGCAAAGCTGCCTGGGGCTGCTGTGGTGACCTGGGGTCATGCTCCATGTGCGTTAGGCGGTGCCGTCCTGGGCAACGTGCTTCCTCAGTTTGCACTCATCACAAAAGTCAAGTTCATTTGTTTTCATAATGATACTTTTAGTGTAACCATTTGCTTACAATAAATTCCTGGAAGAAGTGCTAAATCAAGTGCTATGCACGTTTTGTGAATTTTGTGTGTACTGCCAAATAATTTTTAAAAAGTTATGCAGGTTTGTAACTGTTGGTGGTATGTGAGAATTTGTCTAATGTTAAGGGGAAATTAAACCATAACAACACTTAAATTTTTAATTACTATTAAGTTGAGTAATACTTCATATTTATATTGACTATTTGGGACCTGTTTATGTTCATTATCCATTTCTTTAATTTTATTGATTAAAAATACCCATTCCAGGGCCCGGGAGACAGCACCTGCCTGGCAAGCACAAAGACCCGCTTTGGGTCCCTGGTACTACATGTCCTGCTGGCCACTGAAGCTGGGTGTGGTAGTACATACCTGCAATCCCATTGCTGGGAAGACTGAGACAAGAGGATCACTATGAGTCCATGCTGCACAGGGAGACCCCGTACCAAATAAATAAATAAAATAAAATAAAATAAAATAAAATAAAATAAAACAAAACAAGACAACAACAAAACAAAAAACAATCATTCCATAGCAGTCCTATTAACATTTTTTCTGATTTATATGTTGTAAACATATTTTATTTTTTCCATAATTTTACTGAGAAACAAATAGCAATGAGACAGTTTCAAATCAAATTAGTAGGACAGTTTCTTTTTCTTTCTTTCTTTTTTTTTGCAGAACTGGGCATTGAACTCAGGCCCTTGTGCTGGCCAGGGAAGTGCTTATTCCACTGAGCCAGTAGGACAGTTTCATTAATTAATATATTGCATATCATTTTCTTAGTGGTTATTCATTGTACAAGATGCACTGAAGATGGCAATTTGTAACAGTATGGTCATGCTTTGAGTGCCTGTCATTCTGATCTTCTGAATACGTGCTGCTTGTCATGACACCCAGTTGCTGCTGTGCTGTCTCTCAGGTAGGTGACTATTTAAAAAGGAAGAGGGTGGTGAATGAAAGCAGGAGACAGACAGGAAAAGGGGTGTTGCAGGACTGTCCTGCTACAATGCTGTATAGGGTTAGATTTCCAAACTTGTGTGTAAAAATATGTAACTCTTTATTCCTATTTTTTAAAATATATTTTAACTTTTTTGTCATATTCTGTAGGGACTTAAAGTTTAACATATCAATACTTGATGAAAAATACCTGTTTCATGTAGACATATTTTAATATGAAATTTGCTTTTCTACTTTCTCATAGTTTTGTTCTTTTGCTATGCAGAAAATTAAAATTTTTGAGTTAAATAGATGAGATTTTACATAATAGATTTTGATTTTTGTATTTATGAGAACCTCCTCCTATAAGATAATGTAGTTTATTATTTGGTTTATTTTATTGCTTAAAAATGTTTAAAACCCTGAATAAGAATTTGATTGGGATTTCATACTATTAGATATTAATTTGGGCATAACTGTCACCTTTGCCATATAAAAGCTTCTAGCCTGGACCATGCATTTCTCTATTTTTTGTACCTTTTTGACTTCAGTAAAAGTTTGTAATTCTACTTGTATATTCTATACATTTTCTGTTATTTTTTTTCTAGTTGTTCATCTTGTATCAAAGGAAGTTTTTCCTCCTTATTTTCTTTTTTGTATTTAGGACAGGGTCTACAGGGTGTATAGGTTCTCACTGCATAGATCATACTGATAGTGATCCTCCTGTTTACACCCCCCCAAGTGCTGGGATTACAGGCACGTGCCACCATGCCCAGTCTCAATTGCTGTCTCAGTGTGCCCAGGGGGCGGGGCCAGCAGGGCAGGCCCAGGGATCGAACTCCTGGTCCTTGTGTCTGCCTAAGCAGGTGCTTTAATGCACTGAGCTATTTGGCTGTCCCTCTGTTATTTTTATTTTTATTTTTTATAATTTTCTTTTATTTTGAAGAGTAAAAAACAAGAGCAAGAAAAACAAAAGCAAAGACAGAAACAGGTAACATATAACAATACATACTTTACAGACTTTCAAAACAAGAATAGTTGATTAATAGTTACTGATATAGTATCTATTTTTATCATCAAATCTGTTGCTCAGATTAACAGATATAGTTACACAAGATTGGACATAGGATTGGATATCACCACATGCTTTTAAGAGATAAAATAAATTTTTGTTATTGTCTCTCATTTTCTTTTAGTACCTTTAAAAATTACTTTACAGAGAGTACAGTAATAATTGATATAACATTAGAAATGGTACACATTTAGAAGACCAAGATGACAGGTATATCAAGCATGGTTTTAGTATTACACATTGCTGTCTTCAGTGTAGTTGCTTAGTTCACAGATGGCAGCATGTAGAGTTAGTCAGGGTGTTAGGAAATAAGGTAGGGGCAAAACCATACATGTATATGTACGAAGATGAGTAGAGCAATAGCCCTAAGAATTTCCATCAGGTTTTTGGATTTATACTTATTTTTATTTGTTTATCATTTTCTTCATAATTTTATTGAGAAACAAATAGCAATGAGACAGTTTCCAATCAAATTGGTAGGACAGCTCCAATAGTTAACACACTGCATACTGCCTTCCTAGTGGTTATTTGTTGTGCAAGATGCAGACGTGATAACCTATTTACAAACACTATTAGAACAAATCCCTCTATTCATTGAATTAAGAGAACGTAGCTATATATCTGTCCTAACCATTTTGAATACACAGAAACAAAATAGTCATTCATCTATATCCCCATTTTTTGTTTAGTTCCATCATTTAAATATTATAGGTGTGCGAACTCAGCAAAATATTCCAAAATAGCCCAGTAGTCCATAATAGTATTGGGTCTTCCGCTTCACTGGCAATGTCAGAAATTGTTGACCTGAGTACCCTACAGCTCAACATAACAACATGGCTTTACTTCTTGTACTTCGTTTTTATGCTTTTCTGGTGGATGGCTAAGACCAAGATAAAGCAAGACTTATGTAACAAGAATTGAAGCTTTTGGATCTGATAAGGTCAGTCAAATCCCCTCAGGATTTATCCTGAGACCCTTATCTCAGATTGTAGATCCTTTTCCAGTGTCAGCCATGTGGATGAGTCACAGCCATTGCTTGGCCAATGTGCTCTCCGTGAAAGCCTGAGAGAATGTTCTCTCTCCATGTAACTCTCCTTAGGCACACTCTACATCATTGATCACTTTCCTCTTCGGTCCATCAGGTTTTGAAAATAGCAGTTCATGAGTAGAATTCTTCTTATTTTCTAACAGACCAGTGGTGATGCATAGAAACAACTGATATCTACATATGTAAATGAGGCAAAACTGTTCTTCTTCTACAGGGTGTATAGGTTCTCACTGCATAGATCATACATTCTTCTGGGCAGTAATGGTAACTAACATATGTAAAAACAAGGTTTTCTAATAATTTTTTTTTTTTGAACTGGGGATTGAACTCAGGCACTTGTGCTTGCCAGCCAAGTGTTTATTCTACTGAGCCATCTTCCTGGCCCTAACACTTTTTAAAAAAGACAAAGGATGTGAAGGAAACTGTGGAGCAGAAGAGGAGAGCAAATGGAGGCAGGGACCCAGGAGAGGCTTGCACAGCCCTGGTAGCAGACCGTGCCATGCGGGCTGGATTCCTGCTGCTGTCCAGACACATGTAGACAAAGCCTGCCCAAGGGCATTGGTATGCGCCGCGTGGTACAGAGCCTCTCATCTCACGCACAAGTGGCAAACTGTGTTTCATCAGTAATATTACTGGTACAAGTGGAGGGACTTGGCACAGGGCTGACTTTGTGTCATGTCTGTCATGAAGCAAAGGCAAGACGTGTGTGTGGGCACTGTGGGGTTTGAAGAATTTAGTTTTTGTTTATGTGTTTGAAGTCTATGAATTTGAGGTCTGTTTCAATAGAAAAAAGGGAGGAAGAAAAAGAAAAACAGGAAGAGATGATGCTATAAATATTAGCATAATGCACTTTACACTGTATTCGATCCAATAGCTATGTCTGAGATTTTGACAAGGAGAAAGTGGAGGTGGAACTGGCTCTTCCTCTAATGAGTGTACTGTTTTCCATGGTGCCTGGATTCAAAGTTAATGTCTTTCATACAGCATGGACCATTAATGTCAGCCTTCCACTTTCTCTCCTGCTTGGCCGAAGAAAGGCCCTGTACAAAAATGGAAGGTGAAGTGTCTTTATTAGGCATGATGATGAGTTCTGTGTTTGTCTC
>NW_004524687.1:6851042-6856045 GCF_000260255.1 Octodon degus
TTCATTTTAATTCTATTATAATTTTTTGGAGAGCTTTTCTGGAGGTTCTCTCAAGGGAGAGCAACTGCTCATATATCCTTGACCAAGGAAACAGTCCACTTCTATTGGGGGTGGTGATCCTCTTTGATCAGGATTGACATATATGGAGCATTGAGGGAGGAAGGGGACCCCCCTAGCCAGGTTAGCCAGATCAACCTTGGTGATCAGTGGAGTGGCAGATGTCACAGCCAGATCACTCTCACATCTCATATAATATTTTTTAAAAGTATGCTCCTCATGAAGGTGAACATAAACATTTCCTATACCTCAAAAATTCTGCTGTTAGGCAGAAACTCTATTTCAGTTTTTAGCTTATTGCAGCTTAGGTTGTTAAATTAATAATCATGCACGTGTGTACTAGGAGACATATAAGAATGCCCAGGGTTTATAATAGCAAAATATTGGGAACTACTTAGGTGTTAATAGTAGTAAAATGAATAAATGTACACAAAACCTTATACAACATTGTAAATTCATTTCCAAAACAAAATATTGTGTAGAAAACATAAAGAGTATTATATGAAGTATGACTCCATTTAAGACTGTGCTAACTTTTTAATGTATAGACCCATTGCATTCACAGCAATCCATTCACATTGTGGTTCATCCAGTGCCACCATCTATCACCAGAGCTTTGTCATCCCAAATTCTGTACTTATTAAGTGCTAACTCCCTACCCTTCCCTTCCTTTAACCTCAGTATAACCATTCTACTTTCCCTGTGTATGGTTTTGACTATGCTGGGTACCTGTCTTAGTTACTCTTCTCTCGTTGCTGGGACAAACACCCGACACTCAAAATGAAGGAAGGAAAGGTTTATTTAGCTTACAGTTACTGAAAGTTTCAGTCCATACTCAGCTGGGTCCAACGCAGAGCAGCACATAGCAGAGGGCAACCTTTCATGGCGGCGGCAAAGAGCAAGAGTGCAAGGGAGGGGTAGCAGCAGCTCAAGCAGCTAGCTTCTCTTCCCACCTTACATTGTAATGCAAATTACCTGCCCCAGGGTAGGGGAAGTACTCACACCTATGGGTACTTCCCAGTATTTACCCACCTATGGGTAATCCCAGCAGTACTAAAACCCATAATCTCAGCCTTGGATCACACATAATCCCAGTGGATCATGAGTTGACACAAACTCTAGAAGTCCTCACCCCATGACTACATGAGGCTTTGGGGGGACAACAAGACACAAACCATAACAGTACCTTACTAGAGGGGAACTGCAAGTTTGTCTCTTAGTTTTTGGTTTCTTTTACTTATGATAATATCGTCCAGCTTTATACAGGTAGTAACTAACATATGCTAGAATTTCATTCCTCATAAAGGAGAGGTAATATCCCTTTGTGTGTGCACACCACATTTATTGTATCTGTCTGCCTCCGGTCACTTGTGTGGCTTCTATGTGTTGGCTCTGGTGAGCAATACTGCTGTGAACACGGGTGTATAGATACCCATTTGAACCTGTGTTTTCTATTCCTTTGGGTATGTACCCAGAATTTCTGGGCCATGTAGCAACTCTATATTTAAGTTTTAAAAGGATTAATTTTCCATAATGGTTGCACCATTTTACAAAACCATTTGCTCAGTTTTGCTTTCTTATCAGTGTTTGGATGACTTATTGACTTGGTTATTATAAGCAAAACCAGAACCAGTATTATACACATTTGTTATTATATGCACATTTCCATGGAGCATATGTCAGTAGTAATGACATGGGAAAGAAAACTAAACCATCACCATTTTGTGCCCTAGTGCCATTTTAAAGCTTAAATTTCTGTTTCCCCAAGTTTGCTTTTTATAAATGTTGTCATAGTTACCTAACCTGATGCCATCTAATGCTTTGTCATAAAACCTCTTATTCCCTACACAAAATGTCAAACACCCTTGTTTCTCTGTCACAAGCAAAGCTCATGCTTTGTAGTATTTCTGTAGCTTCACTTAATCATACCAGCCTGCTATCTGGAACTAGAACTGTATAACTATTCTTCCCTTTTGTCTTTCAGGGTCAGTACTCTGTCATGTAATGGATGCTCATTGTTGGCCCCCTAATAAACTTGCTTATCTCTGTACCTGGCCTCTGCAGGTGACCCAATTAAGGTTTGCTGCAACAATGACACTGCTGGGCCAGATTGTATGCAAATGTTTAGTTCTAAAGGAAAATCCAAGACATACCTGTGCCAATGGACATTGCTGCTGGCATGACAGGAGTTCCAGTTATTCTATGTTCTTGCCAACCAAGTATGCTCACTGGTTAAAACTGGAGCCATTCTGATGAGTATGGGGATACCTCATGAGTAATGATACTGATTATCTTTCATATGCTTATTAATAGGTGGGTATCTTTTGTTCTATGAAATGCCTTGTTTCAGTCTTATCTTCTTTTAAAAATGGATTCTCTTTTCCTTATTAATTTAAAGCAATTGTTATATTTCTGGGTACAAATTTCTTTGTTGGATATACATTTTATAAGTATCTATTTCCACTTTGTGATTTATCTTTTCACTTATATTCTATTGCTAAAAAAAATCTTTTTTTTTTTTGGTACCGGGTATCTAATTCTGGATCTTGTGCTTGCTAGGTAGGTTTTTATGCCATTGAGCTATCTCCTTGTCCCTCAATTTTTTTAAGTTTTAGATTTTTGTCCCCATAATTTGGACTACCTTTTTATACACATTTGCAAAATAATAATTACTTCTCTATGTGTGATGCACCATAATGGTTTATATTTTTAATTTAAATTATATTGGCAGAAAGCAACTTAGTTGATTCAAGATTTATTAAAGAATATTAATATATAACATTCACTCTTAAGTTAGCAAATGTTGGTTTTCTAACCCTCAGACTGAGAAAATATTCAGTGAGTGACCATTCAGTGAACCACTGGGAACAACTTAGGATTCATCTATTAATTGTTCCAAGTATTATTTTACTGTACTATTTAAAACTTAGAAAAGTTGAGAAGTTTGTGAAAATGCTTTCCATTAAATGTTCAGACTTAAACTAGATTGATGTCTTAGGTTATTAAGAGTGGAGACATTTTTTCCTAAACTTATAATTTTTTACTTATACATCATGATTTTTCATACACCTGTATGAAATTCCTGGTAAGAAAAATATAGTAAGATCAAGGCAGCCATCTTAGAAGCCTTGGTGAGCCCTGAGGTAGGGGATAGACACCACTCATTGCAAACCACCATCTTGGAAGCCTCTGCGACCTAAGGAAGGGGAGAGACTACCCACTGCCCCTCCACAATTGCCTGAGCTTCTGTCTGGAGGAACCTAAGTGCCTACAATATTCTCCTATCCACTGGACTGGCAACCAGTGTCAGAAATGCCTGGGGCATGGGAACTGGCTTGTCAGGAGGAACCCCAGCTAAATCTACACTAACAAGGGAAAACACTTTGCAGCCGAACTCCTAATTTACAATTGGTTCTGTTATATAACTATAGACTTTGTTCCTATGGTCTCAAGTATAAAATGGATACCACAGTTTGTCAATTTCTAAATTGTGATTGTTGCTATTATAATTACTAATTGTACTACTGAAGCTAGGGTATCTCATCTATTGTAATCAGCTGTTCCGTGTGTGTAACAATAATGGGAAGCTCTGGGGCAATAACCTCATCAGACCCTACAACAAAACAATGGGGACAGAGGCAAACAGAAACATTTCACTCACAATTAATTGGGAAGGTAGGATCTTGGGACAGTACAAGCCAAGAATCTCCTACACAGAAGATATCCCTGAAATATGGACTTTTCTTATAAAGGTCTTGATATTAGTGATATATCTTCATACTACTAAAACTTATAAGTTTCATCACAGAAATAAAAAAAAAATGAAATAGGAAATGTAAAGATGAAGAAGCAAAATAAAATTTCAGACCTCTAACCCACCCAGAACAAATCCAGGAGACATCAACATTGAAAAAATTGGAAGCAACATACTTCCAAATTTCTGAAATTGTAGCAACTGAAATAAAGAAACAGGCCAGGGGCCTATGGAGGAAGTCAGGTTAGAAATCGCCTCTCAGGTAAAAATGGAATGACAGTCATAGTAGAAGGATTGCAAAACACACCTAAAGGACACACAAATTAAAGAAAATAGAGCATCAAGGGAAGATGATAGAAACCTTGAATGAACAATAAATGAAACAATTAAAATGTATGAAACAGATTCAAGGAGATAGGAAATTAAAAAGTGGGAAAAACTGTTGAGCAAAATTGAAGACCAACATTCAGACCTTGAAGAAAGGACTGCAGTTAGCAATCACAAAAGAAAGATCTCTTAAAATAGCAAAGAACCAAGAAGCAACAATTAAACAGTTTCAAGATGACACAAAGAAATACCATATGAGACAGATAGCTGTCAACAAAAAGCAGGAGTCAAAACAAATGACATAAAAAGACTATTTGCTGAAGTAATAGCAGAAAATTTCCCAAGCATGGAGAAAGACTCTGATATACAGTAAAATGAGGCATATAGAACTCCAACTAGTCAAACCAAAATATGTCAATACCCAAACATATGATAATCAAGATCCCAAAAATTCAGCACAAGAACAACATAACAAAAGCAACTAGAAAAAGAAACAGATACTTATAAAGGAAAGCGCATCATAATCATAGCAGACTTTTCAACACAAACCATCAAGTCAAGAAAACCTTCAGTGAAATATTTCAAGTGCTGAAAGAAAACAACTTCCAACCCAGATTGATGAATCTTGAAACACCAGCTATCAATATTAATGGAGCTGTAAAAGACTCAAATCAATAACTTCTGAGGATAATCCACTAATATTATAGACTGCTAGACAGTGTTAGATTGTTTAGTTGAATTCAAACACCTATAGTATTTAGATGACAATAGAATATTCACCTCTGACAGGACAAAAAAAAGGATACAAAGGAAAGATCATTTTGTATTTATATATACAACATAGGATAAATTTACAGCTACTTTC
>NW_004524687.1:6856145-6858163 GCF_000260255.1 Octodon degus
CTGTACTGTTTAAAACTTAGAAAAGTTGAGAAGTTTGTGAAAATGCTTTCCATTAAATGTTCAGACTTAAATTAGATTGATGTCTTAGGTTATTAAGAGTGGAGACATTTTTTCCTAAACTTATAATTTTTTACTTATACATCATGATTTTTCATACACCTGTATGAAATTTCTGGTAAGAAAAATATAGTAAGATCAAGGCAGCCATCTCAGAAGCCTTGTTGAGCCCTGAGGTAGGGGAGAGACACCACCCATTGCAACCCACCATCTTGGGAGCCATCTTGGGAGCCTCTGAGGTCTAAGGAAGGGGAGAGACTCTACCCACTGCCCCTCCACAATTGCCTGAGCCTCTGTCTGGAGGAACCTAAGTGCTTATTCTATTATCCTACCCACTGGACTGGCAACCAGTGTCAGAAATGCCTGGAGCATGGCAACTGGCTTGTCAGGAGGAACCCCAGGTAAATCTACACTAACAAGGGAAAACACTTTGCAGCCAAACTCCTAATTTACAATTGATTCTGTTATATAACTATAGACTTTGTTACTATGGTCTAAAGTATAAAATGGATACCACAGTTTGTCAATTTCTAAATTGTGATTGTTGCTATTATAATTACTAATTGTACTACTGAAGCTAGGGTACCTCATCTATTGTAATCAGCTGTTCTGTGTGTGTAACAATATTGGGAAGCTCTGGGGCAATAACCTCATCAGACCCTACACCAAAACAATGGGGACAGAGGCAAACAGAAACATTTCACTCACAATTAATTGGGAAGGTAGGATCTTGGGACAGTGCAAGCCAAGAATCTCCTACATAGAAGATATCCCTGAAATATGGACTTTTCTTATAAAGGTCTTGATATTAGTGATATATCTTCATATTACTAAAACTTATAAGTTTCATCACAGAAATAAAAAAAATGAAATAGGAAATGTAAAGATGAAGAAGCAAAATAAAATTTCAGACCTCTAACCCACCCAGAACAAATTCAGGAGACATCAACATTGAAAAAATTGGAAGCAACATACTTGCAAACTTCTGAAATTATAGCAACTGAAATAAAGAAACAGGCCAGGAGCCTATGGAGGAAGTCAAGTTAGAAATTGCCTCTCAGGTAAAAATAGAATGACAATCATAGTAGAAGGATTGCAAAACACACCTAAAGGAGACATAAATTAAAAAAAAATAGAGGATCAGGGGAAGATGATGGAAACCTTCAACGAACAATATATGAAACAATTAAAACATGTGAAACAGATTCAAGGAGATAGGAAATTAGAAAGGGGGAAAAACTGTTGAGCAAAATTGAAGACCGACATTCAGACCTGGAAGAAAGGACTGCAGCTAACAATCATAAAAGAAATATCTCTTAAAATAACAAGGGACCAATAAGTAACAATTAAACAGTTTCAAGATGATACAAAGAAATATGATATGAGACAGATAGCTGTCAACAAAAAGTAGGAGTCAAAACAAATGACATATGAAGACTATTTGCTGAAGTAATAGCAGAAAATTTCCCAAGCATGAAGAAAGAATCTGACATGCAGTAAAATGAGGCATATAGAACTCCAACTAGTCAAACCAAAATAAGTCAATACCCAAACATATGATAATCAAGATCCCAGAAATTCAGCACAAGAACAACATACTAAAAGCAGTTAGAAAAAGAAACAGATACTTATAAAGGAAGGCCCATCATAATCACAGCAGACTTTTCAACACAAACCATCAAGTCAAGAAAACCTTCAGTGAAATATTTCAAGTGCTTAAAGAAAACAACTTCCAACCCAGATTGATGTATCTTGAAACACCAGCTATCAAAATTAATGGAGCTGTAAAAGGCTCAAGTCAATAACTTCTCAGGATAACCCACTAATATGGACTGCTGGACAGTGTTAGATTGTTTAGTTGAATTCAAACACCTATAGTATTTAGATGCCAATAGAATATTCACCTCTGACAGGACAAAAAAGGATACAAAGGAAAGATCATTTTGTATTTATATATACAA
>NW_004524687.1:6858804-6860085 GCF_000260255.1 Octodon degus
TGATCAAATGAAATAAAGAAAGTCACTACATACTTGTTAGAGGGAAACTGAAAGAGGAGGAGATAATACTCATAAATGTATGTACACCAAATACAGGAACACCCAACTATATAAGACAAATATTAACAGACATGAAAAATCATATAAGCAATAACACAATTTTAACAGGATACCTTAACACCCCATTGTGACAAAGAGATAAATTAACTAGACAAAAACCATCAAACAAGTGACAAAACTGAACCAAAATGTGAACAAATGGACTTAGTAGACCTTTTACATAGTGTTCCACCCAGCGATGTCAGAATACACATTTTTCTCAATTACACACAGGATGTCTACAATAGAGCATATATTAGGCCACAGAACATGCTAAAATAAATGTAAAGTAGTTGAAATTATCCAATTCATATTATCTTACCATAGTGCTATGAAATTGGAAGTTATTGACAAAAGAAATCCAAGTAATCCCATACAGACATAGCAATTAAATAACACACTCCCGAACAACCAATGGGTTACAGATAAAATAAAAAAAGAAATTAAACAACATCTGAGATCAAATAAAAATGCAACTACAACTTATCTGAACCTGTGGGACACAATGGAAGCAATCTTCAGAGGGAAATATATGCTGTGACTTTTTACATCAGGAATAGAGAATGAAAACAAATAAACTACCTAATGATGCATGTCAAGCTTCTAGAAAAATAAGAGCAAGTCAAGCTCAATGTCAAAAGAATGGAAGCAATTATAAAAATTAAGGAAGAAATTAACACAGTGGAGACTAAAGAAATAGTACAATTGATGAATCAATTTGATTGAAAGGATAAATAAAATTGGTGAACCATTAGCCTCATCAAAAAAGGAAAGAAAAAATTCAAATTCATGCAATAAGGACTAAAAAGGTGAAATCATTACAGATCCTGTAGAAATTCAGAAGATAATCAATACCTACTTCAAAAATATTTACGTGCACAGGAAGGAAAATACAGAACAAATGAATAGATTCCTAGAGATGTATGAATCACCAAAGGCGAATCAAGAAGATATAAAAATTCTGAATTACCTGATATCAGTCAATGGAATTGAAAACATAATTAAAAACTCACCAACAAAGAAAAGTCCAAGTTCTGATGGATACACAGCCAAATTCATTTTTTTTTTTTTTATTTTAGGGAAGGGTCTACAGGGTGTTTAGGGTCTCATTCCTAGGTAGGACTCATAGTGATCCACATGTTTACAGCCTCCAAGAGCTGGGATTATAGGCGCACACCACCA
>NW_004524687.1:6863070-6863542 GCF_000260255.1 Octodon degus
TAATATACTATATCAAAAGACCCATAGACAAAAATCACATGAGCATCTCAATAGATGCACAAAAACCTTTTGATAAAGTCCAACATCTATTTATGATAATAACCCTACAGAAAATTGGAATAGATTGTCTTTATCTCAATCTGATAAAAGCCATCTATGACAAACCAAAAGCCAACATCATACTAAATGGACAAAAACCAAAGGCTTTCACTCTAAAATGAGGAATGAGACAAAGACATTCATTATTACTACTCCTATTGGATACATTTCTGGAAATATTAACAAGAGTAATTAGATGAGAGAGAGAGAGAGAGAGAGAGAGAGAGAGAGAGACAGACAGACAGACAGACAGACAGACAGACTAATGATAGGAAAGAAGTGAAATTATTATTATTTGCAGATGACAGGGTACTTTATATGGAAGACCCCAAAAAATCCACCAAAAGACTTGTAGATTTAATAACAACAATCA
>NW_004524687.1:6864535-6865688 GCF_000260255.1 Octodon degus
TTATTTCTTTGCTGATTTTTTGCATAGTTGATCTATCTCTTTGTGACAATGGCATGTTAAAGTCCCTCATTACTATTGCATTATTGCCCATTTGATTTTTCATATCTGTTAAAATTTGTCTTATGTAAGAGGGTGCTCCTACATTGGGTGCATATATATTTATAATTGTTATGTTTAGTCTTACAATTTTCCCTTATCAAGTATGTGGTGACCTTCTTTATCTCTTTGGATGATTTTTGGTTTGAAGTTGATATTGCCAGCACCTAGGATAGGTACTCCTGCTTTTTTCTGATTCCTGTGGCATGGAGGATTGTTTTTCCATCCTTTGACTTTTAGTCCGTGAATTTCCTTTGTATGCAGTATATTGTTGGATTTTGTTTCTTAATCCACTGTGTTAGTCTGTTTCTTTTGATTGGTGATTTGAGGCTGTTTACACTAATGCTTCTAACTGATACATATTGGCTTATCTCTGTCACGTTATTTTCCTGCTATAGGTTCCATACTTTCCCCCTCTTTTTAATTACCTGCTCTGTTTGGTGGCTCTTTTCTGTTGTTCTTGAAGCTGTGGTTGTTTCTGTCTCTTTCTAGAATATCTGTCAGTACTCTTTGTAGGTTTGATTTGGTGGTCATGAATTTCTTCAATTGTTCTTTGTCATGGAAATATCTTATTTCTCCATGGAATTTGTTTCATAGTTTTGCATGGTACATCAATCTTGCTTGGAAGTTCTTTTCTTTCAGGACCTGAAATATTTAACTCCAAGCTCTTCTTGACTTGATCGTTTATTTTGAGATATGTGCTTGATGCTAATGGGCTTTTTCATTGTAGGTGATTTGTTTCTTCTCTCTAGAAGCTTTTAATATTCTATTCTTTTTGATGAATTTGTGAAATCTTGATTATTATGTGTTTAGGTGTAGATTTATTGAAATTATGGCTATGTGGAGTTCTATTTGCCTTGCTTATGTATATATCCGGTTCTTTTCTCATGTTCAGAAAATATTCTTCTAGTACCTTTGCAAATAGTCTTTTTATGTCATTTGTGCTGTCTCCCACTGCTTCATTGACACCTATTATTCTCATATTATTTTTCTTTGCATCATTTTGTAGCTGTTGAGTTGCTATTTCCTTGTGCCTTGTTAGTTTTAAGAGATCTTT
>NW_004524687.1:6866843-6868999 GCF_000260255.1 Octodon degus
TTCAAGACATAGGGGTAGGCAGAGATTTCATGAACCAAAACCGATCTGCATGGCAAATACTTCCAAAAACCAACAACTGGGATCTTATAAAGATTTTGTACATCATAAGCAATTACCAGAAGGGTGAAAAATAAAACTCACATATTGGAATAAAAATGTAGTTTGTTGTTCCTCAGACAAAGGACTTATATCTAGAGCATATAAAGAATTAAAAAATAGCCAGGCTCCCTAAATTCAAAAACCTTATCCAGAAATGGGCATCTAAGATCAACACACAATTCTCAGATGAAGAAATAAAAATAGCAAAATAAATATTTGAGAAAATGTTCCATGTCATTGGTCATTCAAGAAATGAAAATTAAAACAACACTAAGATTCCATCTCATCCCAGAAAGAATGGATGTCATCAAACTATCAACTGGAACCATTATTTAATTAATAGAAGCTCCAAAATTTTTGAACTATTTAATTGGCATGCTTTGACTTCTGTACTGAACACAGTTGTAGAAAGACTTCAGTGTAATGAGCAGCAAGGAGAAGTGCATAAATATAGCAGAATGGTAAGAGAAATCAACACAATGTCAAGCTCATTTTTTTTAACAGTGCTCTGTCAGGAGCTGAAAACCCTACACTGTGGGTGAAGTGTGGTCCCCACTTAGTTTAATAAATGAAGACGCTTGAAGCCATTTCTTCAAATTATTTCTTCTTGATGTTGATTTCCTTTCCAGTTTGTTCTTGGCTCTTTCTTGGTCCAGCTTCAAAAATTCACTGAGAGTTAATTCTTCAAACTGCCTCTTGACAGAAAGGAACGTGCAGCCAGATGAATGCTTTTCATGCTCCTCTCCGGGGTTATCATCTAGCTCCCAGCCTTCCACCTCCTGAAGCAGAAGGAACACTGCGCCCAATCGGGCTCATTCTCAGTAGGGTAGTGGAAGAAGCGGGCCTCGGCCATCCATTCCTGAGTGCAGGCGCAGCCCTCCAGAAAGTGCTTGTAGACCTATGGTGGTCCTTGAGATAGGGCAATGACAGGAGCCCCCATTCCGAAGACTCAGATCTGTGGGTAGCGATGCAGTGCGGGGCATGTTGGGGACAAAAACTGCTTCAAAAGTCTGCTGTGCCATGGAGCAGCTGGCCGCCATGGAATGAACCCCTGGCTGAGGTCACTGGTACTGGAGTGACATGTTGTGTCCAAGGCATGTTCCCCAGCGTGTCCAGCATTTCTATCCCTTAGGAGAGAAGAATGCAAAAGTTTTGAAATTAGGTATTGAAGTTGAGTTTCATTTTCCCTTGCAAGTAGCACCATCAGCTCTTCTGCCTGAGTGCCTGGTGCTGGTGGTCATCAGAGTGGCTGTGTCTTTTTCTTTGGTAGCTTTTGCTCTGTTAAATCCTGGACTTATTAACAGGTGAGAAGTGGGTGAGGAGGAGGGCAGTGTCCCCGAGACCAGACCTGGTGGAGGTGGAGGCTAAATGCGTATGCAAGGGATTTCTGTTTCTGGCCTTGATGTTTCCAACATTCTGTAACACCTGGTGCAAGATGGGCTACCAGGAATTCACCTGCCTTTCTCGTGTGCTTCCTGACAGACAGCAATGGAATAAACAAATTTAAACAATGGGAAAAATACATAAAGATGCTTTTGTCAGTCAGTCCACATATTTGTCATGTGTTGTCTCCCACAGCTTCTGGGTGCACCTGGAGCCAAGACCATGTGGACCAGAAGGTCTAAGATATTTACTACCTGATCCTGTATGGAAAAATCTGCCCCTCTTCTCTGTAGAGCCAACAGAGTGCGGTGGCAAGCGGAAACACCAGGACATCCTAGAGCTGGAGGCAGATTTATTTTACATTGATGGGCACTGATCAGGATCATTCCCAAAATGTCAGGCCCCAAAGGCTCGGGAGGGAGGGTTTTATGGGATTGCAAAGAGAGGTACAGAGGCAGAGTACTTTGGTTCTTCCAGTGTACATCATAGTAACCAGATACTTCTGGGAGTCAGAAGAGATGGGAACTGCAACAGGAACTATTACCTGGGCAACAAAGAAACTCGAGTATATTACTGATGTGTGTGTGTGTGTGTGGGGAATTTTTCTATACAATAGAACAAAAAACAGCTTTAATATGAAGTGATTATAAAATATAAATGCTTTCAATTTCTTA
>NW_004524687.1:6869930-6871124 GCF_000260255.1 Octodon degus
ATATATCTATATATCTATATATCTATATATCTATATATCTATATATCTATATATCTATATATCTATATATCTAATCTATCTATCTATATGCAAAAAAGAAAGAAAGAAAGAAAGAAAGAAAGAAAGAAAGAAAAAAGCAAACCAAGGAAATCTATCACCTAGTAGCTAATTTTCAAAGTGGTTTTACAATTAAAGCTATTTACTTTAAAAAAAATTTAATCTTAAACTGTTGTTCAGGAATGGAGAGAAGGCCTTCAAACTGCTAGAAAAAGACTACAAGTGAGTTTCGTGGGTTGTTTTTTGTTGTTGCTGTTTATTTGTTTTGTGGTAGCAGGGATTGAACTCAGGACATTGCACTTGCCAGGCAGGTGCTTATACCACTGAACAATCTCCTTGACCCTAGTGTGAGTTTCGTGTTTGAAGTCCTTGGAACTTCTGCTTTAAAGAAGGTAGCACCTCTCTTCTCCCCATATCTTCTGACTGGTTCAGAGAAAGACAGGGGTCCCCCGCAGCATGATGGACATGTCTAGGAGAATTTCAGGGCAGAGTGGTCCAGACTGTGTGTCAAAGTTGCTGAGGCCACCTTGATGATTTTTGATTGCGAGCTAATAGAAGTTCATGGGAGGAGGCTATGAGGACAGAAATACCTATTTTTATTTTATTTTTTAGAATACATAATGGTAATAGAAAAAATCAGCATTAGAAATGATACAAAATTCACTTAAAGTAATAGGAAATTCAACAATGGTGTCTGTATCTCATGATGTTAGCTTCAAATTAGTTGTTTAGGTCACCAGATATTAATGTGCAAGATTTTTTAAAGAAAAAAATGAAACAAAACAGTAACAAAAAGTAATAAGAAATTTAAAACAAATGAATAAAAAGAAAAAAATTAAGCATTAAGTGTTCCTTTCAAAAGGCCAGCAAGGGGGGAAAAACCCAGCAGAAATTATCCAAACTGTCTTACATATATGTCTTATATATTTTTTCCCTTCTTCCTTTTGTCCTTTTCCTCATCCTCAGTGTTTTCCTTCCCACTGAACAGATTCTTTCCCTTTCTCAAAGTCTATTCCACCTTTCTAATTGTATTTACTCTCTCAAGTTCTCACACCAGGAATACACTGAAGCATACAGAAGGTCAAAGAACCTCAACCCAATGAAAAACACACCGAGACATATAATAGTCAAGATCCC
>NW_004524687.1:6871829-6875981 GCF_000260255.1 Octodon degus
ATCCAATACCACAATTTTAACTCACACCACGAATACAATATGTTTGCACATGTGGATCTGATTTATTTCACTTACCAATATAGTTTCTATTTGCATCCATTTATCTATAAAAGCCTCAAATTTATCTTTTTTATAGCTGAATAATACTCCATTGTGTAAAAATACCGTATCTTTTTTTTTTTTTTTACCTATTTCTCAGTTGATGGGCATTTGGATTGCTTCCAAGATTTAGCTATGATGAATTGTATTGCTACAAACATGGGTGCACATATATCACTGTGGTATGATGACTTCAGTTCTTTTGGATAAATACCTAGAAGGGGAATATCTTGCTTGAATGAGACCTCCAATCCTAGCTTTTTGAGTAATTGCCATACTGATTTCCATAATGGTTATACCAGCCTTCACTCCCACTAACAGTGGTTAACATTTCATTTTCCTCCACAGCCTCTCTAGCATTTGCTATAGGTTGACTTCTTGATGATAGCCATTTTTTTCTGGTGTAAGAACATTGTTTTAATTTGCAACTCTTGAAATTTTTTTTTTTTTTTCCGGAACCAGGGCTTGAACTCAGGCCCTTGCGCTTGCCAGGGAAGTGCTTATTCCACTGAGCCATCTCCCCGGTCCCCTGCAACTCTTGAATAACCAATGATGTTGAACATTTTTTCATATATTTATTTATCATTTGTGTCTCTTCATTTGTTATATATTTTAGATGCCCATTTTTGGATTTGGTCTTTGCTTATTTATTTATTTATTTATTTATTTATTTATTTATGTAGTATGTATCTAGCACAGGGTCTACAGAGTCTCACTACATAGATTGGACTAATAGTGATTCTCCTGTTTTCAGCCTCCCAAGTGCTGGGATTATAGGTGTGTGCCACCATGCCCAGCCTCAATCATTGTCTCAGCTCACCCTGGAGACTGGGCTGGCACAGCATGCCAGGGATCAAACCCCGGCTGCTCTGCTCTGTCTAAGCAGGGGCAGATCTTTGAATTGTGGAAAAAAGTTCTTTTTTTTTTTTTCATTTGTGTATTTGGCACAGGGTCTCATCACTATGTAGTTCAGACTCATAGTGATCCTTCTTCTTTCAGCCTTCCCAGTGCTGCAAGTACAGGCATGCACCACCATGCCCTTACTAGGTCACCAACTCAGTGCACCCCAGGTGCAGGGCTGGCTTGGCATGTGGGATGTGGGATGGAACCCTGGTCCCTGCACTTGCCAAGCAGGTGCTTAGTCCACTGCGCTATCTCACTGGACCCTGAGTGCTTTTTAATTCTTTATATAGTCTAGGTAGGTGTCCTTTGTCTGAAGGATAATGCACTATAATTTTTTTCTCAATTCATGGGTTTTCTTTTTACTCTGTTGCTGATTTCTTTTGATGTGCTGAAACCTTTGAAAAAGATGAGATCCCAATTGTTGACTCCTTGAAGTACTTCCTGTGCACTTTGATACTTGTTCATAAACTTGTTACCTACCCCTATGTCCTTAAGATTTCTACCTACTTTCTCCTCCAGAAGATTGCATGTTTCAGATCCATTTTGACTGTAGTTTTGTGCATGGTGATAGGCTTGAGTCTATTTTAAGCTTTCATTGTTTGGAAAGCCACTTTCTTCAGCACCATTTGTTAAGGAGTCTACCTTTCAGTGAAGATGTTTGGCTCCCTTATTAAAGATAAGGTGGCTGAGTGTGTTTGTAGTTGTGTCTGCATCTTCTCATCTGTTCCATTGATCCTCAGGCCTGTTTTCTGGCCAGTATCATGCTGATTTTATCACAGTAGCTTTGTAGCATAATTTAAAATCAGGGATTGTGATGCCTCTTGCTTTGCCTTTGTTACCCAGAATTGCTTTTGCTGTTCTAGGTCTCTTCTGGTTCTAAATTAATTTTAGGATTTTTTTTCCTCTGTGTGGTCTACTACTGGTATTTTAATGATTGCATTGAATTTGTACAACAATTTTGGGAGTATGGCCATGAAATGCCTATTTTTAAAAATGTTGTGACCTGTAACACTGTCTTCAGTTTTATTGAACCTGACTTCCAAGAAACTTCCATGGTTTGCATTTTGTCAGGTTCCAAACTATTCATTCCACCATTAGAAACAAGATTTGGAGTCCCAGAAAGCCACCTCTACCCCAAGCATAGGAGTGAGGGAGAGACACCAGATGTGTTTGAAGGCGTACAGGAGCAGGGGCTGGCAGCTGGCACCCTTGTCACAAGCTTTTGAGCCCTCTGATCATTTTTATTCATCACTGTCATTTCTGCGCAGTGATGACTGTGGGAAGAGCAGCGGGGCATTCGCTTAGGAAAGTCTCCCCCATGTGGAGGAGCAAGGAAGTATCCTATCACGAGACAACAAGAGAATGGTGACCTTCCTCTAAATGACAGTCCTTTCATCCAGACACCCCACAGAATAAAGGATCCAGTGGTTCTGATACTTCTATGGATAGCCTAGGATAGTGGCAGCTACACAGGGTCAGAGCCTCTCTTACTTGTACCATAACTATCAGTGTTTCCATAATTTATGGGCTATAGAGTGGATGTTAGGAAACTGAGAAGCCATGGATTCTGCTTATGGGTACACGGCAGGTTCATTTCAAATCGACTATGTTGCAGAAAATGCACAGATAGTAGAAAATAGAGTTCTGTACATAGATGCTGACATCCAAGGCTTTCTCCTTGAATGGAGATGTAATAGCGAACTCAGTTTGCATTTTATTTGTACATGCTTCCTTCCACTACCCATACCTTCTCATAGTTTTTCATCTGAATTCTGTTTGGATATTTCAGACAATGGGCACATTCTCCTCCTGACTAACCTATATTGTTATTTTTCCCCCATAATTTTATTGAGACACATATAGCAATGAGACAGTTTCAAATCAAATTGACAGGACAGTTTCAATAATTAACACATTGCATACTATCTTCCTAGTGGTTATTTGCTGTACAAGATGCAGACATGATATCCTATTTACAAACACTATTAGAACAAATTCCTCTATTCATTAAGAGAAAGTACCTATATATCTATCCTAACCATTTTGACTAACCTATATTATTAATTCAAATATACACTGAGCTCTGTGAATGTTCCAACACATAGGGCATTGTATCTGTAGTGAATTACACTTGACACTTGCTAACTGCCTTCTGTTCAGTGGAAGACATATGGCATATTCATTGTGAAGGTCATCCTGGTCTCTGCATAACATGTGGGCCAAAGGTCCTAATGGAACCCCAAAGACCATGCCCAGATTATTTAAGCAGAGAGTTTATACAGGAGGATACCAGGGAGGCTGAAGAATCTCAGAGCGAAGACTAAGTGCAAGGCTAAATAAGCTTGCAGGAACAAATCCCCAGTCTTTTCCACAGCCTTACTGAGAATACTGCCAAGCCCCAGGAACCCTTGGATTTTGTTCTATCACTTCTGCACTGGGTCACAGTTGAAGTCACCTATTCCCTGAAGTCAGCCTTCAGACCCATGTGCCTTATGGAGGAGCCAGTACCAAGGCTGCTTGCCATTGGGTGAAATCACACACTGGCTATCAAGTGCCCTTTGCTCTGTCTATACAAAATCCAGAAGCAGACTTTTTGGGGCTCGGTGCCCCTCCCTAGGGCAAGGCACGGCAAGGGTCCTCAGGGCCATGGGCTGAGAGCTTTTTTTTGAGGTAAGCCTTACTTCAGGGTTCTGGGAACCAAGGGGGCTGTGTTGCAGGAGTAAGCTTTTAGAGACAGCTGCTCTGTGACTCTTTCCTGGAATATGGAAATCAATCATTGGAGCTCAAGTGTGATTGCTACCATGGAAACTCATTGTTTCATTTTTGAAGGGAACATGTATGTAGGAACTGCCCTGCTCCCTCTTCTGGCTCCATCCTGGTGGTTCAGCTGGCCTGGCCCCCGGCAGGCACCAGACAGAGCTGGGCTAGTGGGACTCTTCCCAGCCTCCCCTCAGCTTTGTACCAGGAAGGACATGTGGTCAGTGTCTCTCTCCAGTGGCTGAAGCTGTCATATGGAAAACTCAACAAGCTGTTGGCAACTGCATTGTCTCTTCTGAAAAAAAGCATGAGGGAGGGAGGAGGGAAGGTGAGAAGAAGGGAGGGATGAGAGAGAGAGAGAGAGAGAGAGAGAGAGAGAGAGAGAGAGAGAGA
>NW_004524687.1:6876081-6894750 GCF_000260255.1 Octodon degus
AGAGAGAGACAGAGAGAGACAGAGACAGAGAGAGACAGACAGAGACACAGAGAGATAGAGAAGTAGAGAAATCCAGCCAGCCTGCATGGCTCTGTGGCACTGGATGCAGATCCCTTTGAGCCTCCAGCACATTCTCCTGTTCTACACGTCTCATCCAAGCTGTCACTTTTCTACTCATCCCTACTTTTGGCATAGTCCATCTTTCCAATTGGATGGGTTCCTGGCTGTTGGCATCCTGGGGCTTGGAAGCCATGGTGTCTCCTCAGGAGAAAGAAAGAGCAACACATCAGAAGGAGGTCAGCCCCTTGCAGGCATGCTGGATTCTTGCTACCCTGTCTCTCCTGTAATAGGGCTATGTGGCCCATCAGGGTGAGATACATTTGTGCAAGACCTTAGCTGAGCTCTGGCCATGCAGGCACTTCCTGGCTCTGGGTGATTAAACCTGGCTCTGAGGACCATCTTGGGCAAGTTGCCTACAGGAAAGTGGTAGGGAAGCAGAGTCACGAGTCACTGCTGGCTGTGCCTCGACACACTTTCCCCCTGCACCTGCTGCCTCTGACTGTGAGTGGGAGTGTAGCTCACCAGCATGTGGACCTCATCTTCCAGCCAGCCTCCAGGTGGTAAAGGGGGCCACTGGACCGAACTCCGACCCAGGAGAGGGAGCCGAATTGTGTGGGAGTTCTTATGGACCTCTTTAAAAAGCAAGAAGCCCATACTCCAACTCCTTGTCCATAGTCTTCTTCCGTTCCCATCCTACTATTTGGAATGTAATTGTGCAGGCAGGGCTTCTGCTGTCCTGGTGGAACATGAAGACGAGGCCAACTTATGGAGAACACAGTGGCCAGCTGGGTGCCTGGGGCCTCCTTAAGCAGAACTCACATCAGCCTTGTGAGGTATTGCTGGAGTAGTACTTGTGAAGTGAATGTGCTTGATCTCATCTTAATCACCATTCTTTTAGGCTTCTATGACTACTTGTAGCCATAATGACCACAATAGCAGGTGCTGGGCATGGTGTGTGCCTCCCCACTTCCAGAAGAGGTGGGTCCTTGGCAGCTGTAGGAGAGGGAGCAGTGGCATTCCTCACAAATGTGTCTCTAGCTTTTCAAGACTAGGAACTTTTTGACAAGAGGGACTGCGGTCATGAGAAGAGGAAATGTTCTCTGGTTTCCTTTTCCATTTCCTGCCTGCAAAAGGTAATTGGGTGAACATTTTGGATGCAATATTTGACCAACTGTAGAAAATAGCTTTTAGTGATTTTATTGACTCCCTGCCCTTACCCTAGACAGCTACACTTGATATTGCTTGGCTTCAGTTTTTAATGATCCTAACCCATTTAAAGATGGAAGGCTGTTTAGAAAAAGGCTTCCCCAACTGCCCAGGCTCCCTTACATGTGAACCAACACAGAAAGTGTTCACCGCATTCAAATAACCTACAATCTCAACAAAATACACTGAAAGCACTTTCAAGTTCTCAAATCCTACAAATGAAAGGGATGATGTTATTATTCTAACAACAAGGTATTCCTGCTCTCTTCAATGTCTGCTGTGGAATTACTGGTTAAAATCATTCAACCTGAAAATGTGTGGTGTGACTTGTAAATGAAGCGTGATTTTTCTCCCAAAGCCATTTTGTCTTTGTTCCCAGCCGCAGTCCAGCCCTGAGCAACATGCTCCGCAGGGTGTCAGCTCTGTTCCTTGCATCTTCGTTATTGTGTTTTATCCTCTCAACAAATCTTCAACCAAGAAAGAACTGACATTCAGAAATTTTAAGAGATTTGCCTCCAGTCTCGTGGCTGAGATTCCAGCCCAACATCAGATGGGGGAACAAGACCGGGGAAGGACTGAGAAGAAGAGACTTTGTGACTGGTGATCTCTTCGCTGGGCTCGGGGTCTGTCAGCCTGGGCCCACTCCTGCCTGCAGCCACCATGCTGGGTTCGTGTGCACCTGCTGCCCGCTAAGGGTTGCAGCTTGTAGACCCCCTGCGTCTGCAGGAACTTGCCAGCGGGCGCTTCTCAGGCAGCCGAAATGCAGCCGCCTCTTAGCAGATGGTGGTTAATAATAGGCTTTGTTCTCCAGGTTCTTCTATTTTCAGCCACGAAATACAGTTTATAAAGGGGGGGAAACACACCACCACTCCTTCCCTCTTATCAGATCTCATATTATGGAAGGTGCCAGCAAGCTCCCAGGGAGCTGGTTTCCATGGCAACGACAAAGCCATTATATTCTAAAGGCCATGCTAGAACTCCGCCTCCTCATCTTCACCACTGCTGGCGTCTTGTTATTGCAGTGCTCCAAAATAAACTTGCTGCCTAACCATAAATCCCACGTAATTAGAGATGAGCTGATCGTTACCCTGCTACCCCACTCGGCAAGCTGGCAGTTTCTGGTACAGTAGTTAATGACGACTATTATGATGTCAGAAGAGACCTTCCTGCCCCGGGAACTGGAGGCTGCCTGCTGGCTCGGCGCTTCCCTTCTGAAAGGGTCCTGGTTAGGAGACCTGGGGTTGGCAAGTGGTGTCAAAGCGGCCAGATTTGTTGCTCTCCACCAAGAAAGGGCTGAAAGGTCTCCCTGGAGGGGCGAAGAGCTCTCCTTGTCGAACTTGTGGTCACCTTCGCTGCCAGGGTTAGGCAGCATGTGCGACTCAGGGGCTTTTGCCCCCTCTTTTTCTTGCCCTGCTCCAGCTGTTCCTTCCTAGGCTGCGGTGTTACAGGAAGGGTCTGACTTGGGCAGGTGTCGCTTGGCTCTGTGGACGTGCTCTGGAAATTCCGCTCTCCTGGGGCCGATGCTGAGCAGGACGGAAGGGCAGGGCGGTTGCACTGAGCTCTTCGCGGTCTCCACCGGCCTGCGGACAGGGGACTGGTGAGGACTGAGGAGAGTGGACAGTTAAGGGGTTGCATCTGCCGCTCTTGGCTGGAACCCGTGAGGGAAGCTGGGATTGTTCCAGAACCTATGCCTCTCTCTGGACACGGCCGTCTGTGCTTGCTGTGTTCTCTGGGCGTAGTTTTCTGTCTCACACATCAGCAGTACGGCCTTGTGTCTCCTTGGCCTTGGGTCTAGATGCTCCTGTCACCCATGGTCCCTGCTCTCGCAGGGGCCACGACACGGCACCGGCAGGAAGGGAGGACTCTGGAGGGTCCTCTCTGGGCTCGCTGCTCACACTGTCCCTGTCCCTGCGCTGAGGGCAGAGACCCCGTGGTGCGGTGCAGCTGAGCGCCTGTGCACTCAGTCTGGTCCATTTGCAGAGCTTCCTTTGTCCTCCTCAGCCCCCGCTGCCTGCGTCTGTCTCCTGCCGGTGGCAGCTCCCTTTGTGCCTTTCTCACTTGGATCACTGCCACCTCAAACGCTTGTCCTTCCCCTTGTGTCTTTTATCCTTCTCCTGGGCTCTCTTCTGTCTTGACGCAGACTCTGACTTTTCTAAAAATCAGCCCCACACCCCAGAGCCTAGCTCCTTCCCTGAGTTTCTTGTTCAAACATTGAATTGCCCCATCTAGACTTTAATCTTCATCCAGGCTGGGGCTTTGTCCAGGAGTTCTCCGCGTGTGACCTCAGCGCCGGGAGCAGCGCACCTGCTGCAGAGTCTCTGTACAGGGTCGGCTATGCAGTGGCCGCACCTGGGCCCTGCCCAGAGCATGCACGCTGCAGGCATTGGACTCCAGGACAGGGGCTGCCTCTAGAGGTTTCACCGAGGCACCCTGATGGGCGGAGTCTTTGCAGATCTCACAGGGGGTTCCCTCATCTGTGTGGGACATGCTCCCCACCCAAGACTACAGAACGTGCGACTCCCTGCATACACCGATTTTCTTCTTATAATGCATATCTATGATGAAGTTTAATTTAGAGATAAGGTACAGTAAGAACAACAGCAGATAATGAAATAGGATAGCTGTAGAACAACATACTGCAATGAAAGGTATGTGCATGGGATCTTTTTGTGAAAGAGTCAAGACAAATATCAATATTTTTGAACATATATAATTTGAATACATTTTATATAATATGTAATCGAAGCTTTGTTTTTGGTAGTCTGTTAGGTGATCTTTCTGGGAAGATCTCGTTCAGATGGTCTTCTTGGATTGGATTCTGAATTTCCTTCATGGAGTGGAGGTTGGACGAGGGCCCTGAATCGAGAGGAACACAGCTCCTTCTCCACTTTAACACGTGCCACTGCACAGCTGGGTCTACCCATGGCTTTTATTTCCAAAGTCCCTTGGGCAGTTGAGACCCTTGGGTGGGCAGCTGTGGCCAGAACTGTAAAGCTCTCTCTCTATATCATCTATCTATCATCTATCTATCTATCTATCTATCTATCTATCTATCTATCTATCTATCTATCTATCTATCATCTACCTATATTCCCAGAACAGGGGATGTAATTTCATTCCAAACATTTGATTTGGTTTCCCTTTCAGAATAATAGTAGTTGTAATAAAAGCATAAGATCTGTGTAGGAAAACACATTGTGAACTTATCCAAACAGAAAGGAGTAGTGAACAGGGCCTGGTTACCTCACAGGGAAAGGTGGCCCAAGATCTGGAAGCAAATAGGAGGAGATGCTTCCTGCAGATCCTGACACCAGGCTGGGGTCACAGGCTGGGCTGCTGCTCTGTATCTTTAGGTTCTTGCAGGTTCTGGGAGATAGAAACGAAATTAGATTTTACTGCTTCTTTCCAAGTGAGGATAAAAATAATGTGGCTGATATTTTTAAATGCTGCTAGAGAATGATCTGTGGAAAAGTGAGGCTACCAGAGTTGCCCAGGAAATTAAAATCAAAAGAGGAAAAAACAAACACAAAATCCAACTAGATCCTTAAGTAGAATAACTTTCTAACATGTTAGTACACTGATTTTTAAAGATCAATGAACACAGTTGCTTGTTAATTGCAATTTTTGTGGCTTATTGTAGGATTTCTTCAAAACAAAAACAAAAATGGAGCTTCGCAATGCACTGTCCGCTCTGTCTGGGCACTGGCTCTTGTGCTCTGGGTCTCGAGCATTGTGGGGTGACTTTTCTGCTTATGGCAGCTGGGGTAATTTAAGGCTTCAGTGGAGTGGGACAGGCCACCACAGGCTGAACTATGTGAGGGGCTGGACTGTAACTGTCCTCTAGTAACATACTGGAAAGTGCCTCATGGCTTGTCTATCCAGATGAAAATTGAAGCTTTGTTTGTGGTAGTCTGTTAGGTGATCTTTCTGGGAAGATCTTGTTCAGATGGTCTTCTTGGATTGGATTCTGAATTTCCTTCATGGAGTGGAGGTTGGAGGAAGGCCCTGAATCGAGAGGAACACAGCTCCTTCTCCATTTTAACACATGCCATTGCACAGCTGGGTCTACCTATAGCTTTCATTTCCAAAGTCCCCTGGGCAGCCGAGACCCTTGGCAGGGAAGTTGTGGCCAGAACCATAAAGCAATCATAGGAGCAAGGCACTGGCCCTCAAATGTTGTGGTTTCTGGCTAGTTGTCCCCCTGCAACCTCATACAGTTATAGGGTGGCGATCTGGAGTTTGTGATTAATTCCTGACCCAGTGCTGGGATTATGAGTGTGTATGCTACACCCAGCCTGGGGCAGATAGCCTGGATGCAACATAAGGGATACAGGCTCACTCTTTGTTGCCATTGTTGCCACTACTCCTCCCATTTGCTCTTGTTGTTCTGCTGTTTTCCACTGCCGTGAGCTGTTGTCCTCTACCACGTTCTACTCTGCCTTGGAGCAGGCTGAGTAGGAACGGAAACCTCCACTAACTGTGAGCTAAATAAACCTTTCCTTCCTTAATTTTGAGTATTAGGTATTTTGTCCCAGCCATGAGAGAAGAGTAACTCAGATCAAGGAAGGAATGCTGTCCACAGTAGGAGCATGTCCTTCCCATGTCCGGCTGTGGTAGACACAGCCGAGGGATTGGAACAGTAGGAGAGGATAGAGATGGTCTGTATTGCAGAGCACCCACTATCTGGGCATCCATAGGGTGCCCTTCACTTCCCAGGGTTCTTGGAGCTGGAATATTTTAAGAGTTGGGCTGAGACTTACATTACAAATGGAGTAGGAGCCAGAGGAACACGGGTGGCGACAGAGTGAGAAGAGTTAAAGTAGGATGGCAACTCAGGTGGTGGGGCTTAGGGCAGTAATACACTGGGGTTGTGATGATGATGTGTTGAGATTTTTGAAATGACTTGGATATCTAAACAAAATGTTGGACTTAGACTTTTCAAATTACATAGTTCCTGTAACAGGAAAACTGCCTAAATCGGTGGCAGCGGTTTACACATTTGTGCACATGGAGGATCTACAAGCAGGTAATGAAAAACTGATGAGCTGCTGGGACCGCATGGGAAAACAATTGATGCCGGGGACAGAGAGTCAGTGTAGAGCGAGCCTGAGGGATTCAGGGTCCATCCTGCTGATAAAGCTCTGAGCCCACTCTGTTACTTCTAGATCTTTGATATTTATTCCCAACTTAGGGGGAAATAGATACATCCTTAGAAACACATGTTATTATAATTCTTCTTTGAATTGTAGTATATTTTTCTCCACATTTTGTTTTAATTTGTTCTGTTGAGGTACAATTTACACACATAAATTTGACCCATTTTAAGTGTACAGTGATTTTTGGTAACTGGACTGAGGTGTCCAACCACCACTGTAACCCGGGCTTTGAAGATTTCTATTACCCAGGGAGATCCCTTGGCTCAGGCAGTGTTCTCTTCATCAACCTTGTCTTGATTGTTAGAAATAAAAGTTCAAAACGTAGCCCAAGTTCTTCAAAGAAATGAGTGCTAGACCAGATTATCCTTGTGTTCTGGCACAGTATTAACCCTACCCCTAGGTCACTGAGTATTAGGGAATTTATTTGCTTGTCATTTTCTATTCCTCTTTGTACATGTTCACAGTGTACGATGAGCACCTTTATCTTGGGAGCTAGCATGTGTCCATAAAGCATTTCAGTTCTTTCTCCATCCTCTTCACTCCTTCCCTGCTCCCTCCAGCTCTTGGTCTGCTTGCCATTCACAAAATCTGTATTCCCATTTTCCCTTCAATTTCTTTTTTCCATCCCAACTTTCTCCCCACCATCTCTTATTCCCCTTCCTATTTGAAAAAGATTTTCCTACTTCCTCTGATCTTTTATTTTGCTCCCTATTTCTATTGTGGGTTTCTCATATAGGAAAAGTTGTGTGATATCTAACCTTCTGTGTCTGATCTAGTTTGCATAACAGTAGTGTCTAAACTTCATCCCTTTACCTACCAATGCCTCAGGCTTGTCCTTCTTCATGACAGAGCAGTACTTCACTGCGTACAAATAACCACACTTCCTTTATCCATTCATTTGTTGATGGACATATGGGCTGCTTCCAAGATTTAGCTGTTAGAAATTGTGCTGCGATAAACATGGATATTAACATGTTACACTATAATATGATTTTTTAACTTGCTTGAAGATACCAAGAAAGGAAATAGCTCATTTGCTTGAAAAGCGTCCGTCTGTAGGACTGTCTGGACAATCGAAGATGGCTTATATGACACACGGGCATTCATGGCATTATTCTATAATAGATACATAAAGGCTTGAATATTATAGGGATTGCTTGAGGACAGAGACTGAATTTTTAAGGTTCATTATTTTACTGTTTTGAAGCTCAGTGGGATGGAGAGAACAATACATTTACAAGAGACATTGGCTGCTTTATAATTTTTTGGTACTGGGAATCAAACTCACGACTTTGTGCTTACCAGGCAGGTGCTCTGCTGCCGAGCTCTATCCCTGGCTTTAAAAATCACATGTATTTAAAAATTGTATTTTAAAAATTTACTTTGCACATATTTTCCCTTTAAGGACAGAGATTCTCTTTCCAAAGAGCTTTTCCAAGTGGCCTGACTTCCCTGGACACCCTCCCCCAACTCAGTCCTGTACTCAACGGTTTTGTCTTGCTTTCTTCTGATATGGATTTGAAAAATTAGAGACCGTGGCTTCAGCTTTCCAGAGCTGGGTAGTGATTTTGTCTTCTGGCATGAAATTTAAGGCCCATAAAATGCAGTTGCCATTTCCTGCAGATGTTCTACTTCTGTGTCCGGATTCCATATTTACTGCCGAGCTCCAGGCTGGGTGCCCCTTGCTGGGTGCCTGGAAAACCAAATGTGGCCGCGAGAGGGCGCCTTCTTCCCAGGCTGTTGTCCAAGCTCCCCATTTGGGCAGAGCAGTGTGGGAGGTAACCTAGGAAGCGCTCCTCCTCCTGCTCCTCTGGTACTCCTTTTCCTCTTCCTCTTTCTTTTCCTCTGCCCTTCCCCCTCAGGGGACCCACAGGTAAGGAGCACTCTGCTATTTTGAAATCTGGGGCTCTCTCCATGGTCTCTTCTGTAGAAATGTGTGCGTGCCAGAGTGTGCGTGTTTTCCAAATCTGCTTCAAGGTTTTTGTTAAAGTTACAGTATTTTTTCAATGTAGATATTTTTTTCAGTCCTGGAGGTTGAGACCAAGTCCTTGTACCACTGAGCTGTCCTCCAGCCCTGAGATACAGAGTTCTGAATTTCATTCTCTAGTCAGGTGAGTGTTTTTGGCAAAGGCGATCAGATGCCCGAGTTCCCACCCCATTCTGTATGTGATTATGATGCGCCCTGAAGTTGAGGTCCTAGAAGTTGAAGCCATTCTTGCAAAACACTCTATCAGTCTTTTCCTTCAAGCCAAAAGCCAAGGAGCCACAGCAATTCACCTTCCCCGAGATCTAGGTTCGTCCGACCTCCTGGGGAGGGGGTGAGTGAGGCTTCCCCCTCTGCCAGCAGTCAAGGGACCTTCAGGGACTGCTCTGAAGTTTGGAATCAAGAGTTCAGATAAACAGTGTTGGAGAAGTCACTGGTGTTATTAAGAGATGTAAATACAGGAGACTCATGTCACTTCACCGGGAATGCCATCACGAAGTGCCACAAATGGATGGCATAAAACAACAGGGAGGTTTAGAAAAAAATGAAACAAAACGACAGAGAGGTATTCTCTTACAGTCACACAGCAGGGAGTCAGAAATGAAAGTCCGGCAGTGCCACCTGCCTTGATGGCTCTAGGAGGGTGTTGACTCGTGCTTTTCTCTAGCCTGTGGTGTGGCTGCTCATCTTGGCATCTTGGTTCCCAGCTACGCGATGTCTGTCTCTGTTGTCATGTGCCTTCCCTATCCGTGTGTCTGTATTCTCTTCTTGTGAGCACACCAATCACGGATGAAGAGCCACCCGAGGACCTCATCTGAATTGATTTCATCAGCAATGACCACATTTCCAAATACAGTTGCATGTATTATTTTTCTTTTCAAAAAAATTTTTTTTCATTTATTTATTTGGTACAGAGTCTTGCTACACAGCTTGGACTCATGATGATCCTCCTGTCTCAGGCTCTCCAGTTCTGGGATTACAGATGTGCACCACCATGCTTGGGCCCAGGGCCAGCACAGTGCTCCTGGGATTCCAGGGCCAGCACAGCATGTGCTACTGAGGATTGAACTCAGGACCTTGCATTTTCCAGGCAGGTGCTTAGACCATCGAACTATCTCCCAAGCCCAAGTTGTATACCTTCTAGGGGACAAAATCAAACTCTTCACAGATGCACATCATTCCATATACCCAATCTATTTTCTAGTTAAGCTTCCAGCTCACTGAACAACAAGGAAAGTTCTACAGACGGTTCAGTCCAGAACACGAAGTGCAATCTAGCACTTAAATAGTGCGTGCGCATCTGTAGGCATGGCTCAGTAGTGCTCCTGTGTTCCTGCTGCCTCCCGCTTTTCTTTGTATCTCCACAGAATGGTGCTGGAGGCTCAGTGGCTGGGCTTGCATGACTGCATGGGCACAGAGGAGGGAGCGGCTCACTCTGCTACAGGGTCCTTGCTGATCTTTGCTGTAAGAGCCTAGCTCCAGTCTGGCCTAGTGGCCTACCCTTCAGGGAGACCAGTCCCTTCTGACTTGTTGGGGTTCTATTCTGGTACCCTCTCCTAGAGTCCTATAATCCTTTTGATTAGTCAAATATCAGACATCTCTCTATGAAAAGACTAGGTTTATGGCTATTATTTTATTAAAAGAACTGAGAAAATCAGATTTGAGTCTCAAAGTTATCAGTGGCCTTTTTGTTTTTGGCAGTAGTCAGCTTCCCTTCATGGTGGAAATGGCCTTCCTGTTTTGCCTCTGAGGACTAGTGGAAACTACCTGGTATGTCAGGCAGTTTTGCTCCCAGCCCAAAGCTCAGGGCCTTAGAACAAATATGGCAAACAATGACCCAGGACATGTTTTTGGAAGAACAATGGCTTTACATCTTTAAAGTGTTTAAAAACTGAAAATATGTAACAGAGACATGCTTGGTCTGTGAAGCCTAAAGTACTTTCTGGCCCTTGAAAGTTTGTTGAACCTGGCTTGGCTTAAGACAAGGAACACTTAGTATCTATCATCCACGGTCTGTGGTTCTTTAGTTCCTTGACTTCCTCAGGCATCTGGGGCCAGCTGTGGACAGGCAGGCAGCTCAGCAGTCTGGCTGGTCCTCTCCTGAGTACAGAGGTTGGCTGCAGGTGTGGATCCGTGGCTGACGTGGCTGCGACAGTGTACGGTCATCCATGGCCTCATCTTGTGGCTGAGCCTGCCTTGTTCATGGCACAGGTAGTTCCGACAGACGCGGTCACCAGCAGGGTATCTTGAGGCTGAGACTCGGGTCCTACGCCTTCATTTCTGCCACGTTGTGCTGTCAGAGAGCCACGCTCAGGCCTGACGGGGCTGCACGGCCAGTGGTAATCTCCGTGGATGTGGAGCACACGAGACACTTGAGAACATTTCTATAATCAGTCTGTCGCATATAGCTTGTTGTCTCCACAGTATGACCCAGAGGTGAAGAAGAGAATTTTAGTTAGCTGTTAATGTTTTCCTGCATAGTCTTTGTGATCTTAAAAACCTTCTTGAATACAGGCAATTTTTAATGTGATTTAGAACACATTAGGGACTTTTGTGCCTTCTCCATACAGCTTTTAGATGTTAACCCCTTGGATTAAGATTGTTTTAAATTAAAAATTAAATTTATTATTTATTTATTTATTTATTTTTCTGCAAAACTTTGTTCCAGAGGGGCTCAGTCCTTCTTGGCAGCTGCCTTTCTTGTGGTGGCCAGCAATTTGCTCAGCTCCTCACGCTTCCTCTTGGCGTGGATGTGCGTCCCCACCCTTTTCTTGATGAACTTGAGGGCGTGTTTGTCCTTGGAAAGCTTGACAGGTCCATGGAGTGCTGCTCATAGGAGGCCAAGCCGCACACTTCCTGGACCATGTCCCGCATGAACTTGGTGTGTTTGGTGAGGCGTTTTGTAGGGCCATGGCTACTGTTCTTCAATGGTTGCTGTGGCAGAAGATAAAAAATTTAATTTAAAGAATTGTCTTCTCTTCCCTTCTCTAACAGTTTCTCCCCACTTAGTTTTATTTTGTCAGCATAATAATTTTACTGTATTTTCTTGGCCCTTCAACCTATGACATCTGAAATCTGAGCTGGCAGCTCCCAGATACTTTCGGAGGCTGCTGGGAAACGCCTCTTCTTTGGAGATTTGTTTGTTTGTTTAAGCTTCTGAATGGGTGCCCAGAAGAACCACTTAGAATTGCATCCAGCCAACTACAAGAGGCGCTTACCACTAGATTTCCTTTTACTGGGTCTTCCAACGCAGTGACTCAGCTCTCTGCTGGTTGCAAGCCCCACAACTCTGTTTGATGCTGTTTTGAGGGAAACAAAGCAAACCACAAGGATTCAGATGATTGGCTCTTGGAGTCAGACGGCACAACAGACCTTTCTCTGATACACCACACGGTGGTAATTAAAAGGCAGCCTGCAGTGGAGGCACAGCCTCTTGGCTGTCTCTGGTGTCAAGGCTTTCAGTACCCATCAGAGTTTTGGCCATTCTAGGTCAGTAGAGACTCCACATTAGAGAATCCCCAACTATCTCTTTGGTTGGCTTCAAGATGCTCTAACGAATATCTAGATTATAATGACCACATGATTTTTAAAGCATGGCTTAGAGGCCCAGAACCAATAGGGAAAATAAAACAAAATGAGCACAGCTGGGAGTCTGCCTAGAGGAAGGTGGTTCATGCTCTCGGAGAAATGCTGTGCTCTTGAATGTTCTTCCAGATTCCAGCTGTGAAGAGCAAGCCTTTACCAACCTCCGAGAAAGGAGGCCTGGACCACACATTCCTCAGTGGTTTCCCTGAAGGGCTGGTGCTGATGGAAGGAAGTGGGGTGTGTAAGGACAACACCTGTGTTTGTTTAGCTCCTCTGTTGGGCAAGAGGGAGGGAGGCTGGGCCCCAGAAACTCATGATGGAAGGGGCTTGAACTGTTCGGAGGTCCACCCAGCACTGTGAGATCCGGAGGGCCTGGGAAGTTATCTTTTGGTTGTCGTAAGTGACAAAAACTGCTGATATCATCCAACCACCCAGCAGATATGAGCAGAGTGTCTCTTCTAGGTCCTCTTGTGGCTGAGGTGGCTACATGACCTGGGATGACATGGGCTTGGAGTGTGGGGACAGCTTTTCATTTCCTCTTCAGGTTCTGTCTCCTCTCCCCTTCCCTTTCCTTCTTTGGGCCTGCCACACAGCTGTGAGGCCAAGGGCTTCCACCTTGAAAGACTGGGCAGTGGCCACACCCTCGACCCACCTTGGGTGGCCATGTGCTCCCAGGAATATGAGCCTGGGCCCAGTAGTGTGGAAGAATAGGCTGCTGTGCACCACAGCACACACTGGCCACATGTTGCTGCTCTGGGTGATGTGAAACCTGGGCCGTCCAGCATAGTCTTGTCTTTTAGTACGTCGCCTGAGAACCGGGTGTTGACTGGGAGCCGGGGGGCCTCACGGGCCATCCTCAGGGGATGCAGGCCCAGTGTGCTGAGGAAGAGGTGGGAAGCCAGGTGCCCTGCAGACCTCTGCCAGCGACGCTCACACTCAGGCAAGTGTGTGCGTCCTTGAGCTGGTGGGTCAGTCCCACAGTGCGCATAGATTGAAGTCAAGACAGAGCCGAGCAGAAGCTCACTGTGCCACTCAGTCTAACCCCTGGCAACTGCCAAGCTAGACCTACACCCAGAACATTTTATTACTTTCTTGTTAACCTTGGTCTTTAGCAACACCTCAATCTCCATGTAGAGTGATCATTGTCTTAACTATGTATATGTGTATGTGGCTGATTTGAGTTGTCTTAAAACTATATATAATTATAATTTCAATAAGTACAGCAGTGGCTCAGTTGACAAACTTAATTCGTTTTATGATTTTGGGGAAGATGGCTGCATCTGTGTATGTGTGAAGAAGAGGGCTGAAGTCCTGTTTGTCACTGGGCATGTAGTTTACAAAGCCAAATTTTGCTGAACTTTTGTTTGAGGACAGAATTGTTCCTGAAGAGTCATGTTCATGAACTGAGGCCCCGCTGTCCAACTGAAAAGCTTTCTTCACCCATGGCCATTCCCTTCTGTGGACAGCCAGAGCCAAACCTCTAGGAGGGCTGGTGTGAGCTCTGTGGTGAGGGGCAAGAGGTAACCCAGGGACCAAAAAAAGCGTGGGCCATGATGTTGGGGCAACCTGAGATGACACCAGGAGCTAGCTCCAGAGCTCTTGCACACTTTCGGGAACTTCATCCACCTTATCTGTGCACTAGGAGTAGCCGGATGGTGCTGGGCATGGTCCTAGCATGGCTACAGTCTCCCCATACTCAAGCTTGCTTCTTTTGAGGTGTAGTAATAATTGGTGATAATAATACTAATATTAACCATGGGAGAAATAGCAATAGTAGTAATAATGCATAGAAAAAGTCAACTATGTCACCATCGATGTCTGTTTCCCACTCAGTAGTGTATGGACTCTGAGATCTAATTCCTCTCTCTCTCTCTCTCTCTCTCTCTCTCTCTCTCTCTCTCTTTTGGTACCTGACAAACTCAGGACCTTGTACTTGCCAGGCAGGCACTTTTGCCTCTGGACTATCTCCTCAGCCCTCTGAATTCAAATTTTTGTTTTGAGTTCAAATCCTTGGAAGCTGAGGAATTTGGGCTGAGAGATTTAGCTTATTTTATTTTTGAAACAGAGTCTTGCTGTGCAGTTTGGACTCCTAGTGATCCTCCTGTCTCAGCCTACCCAGTGCTGGGATTGCAGGTGCACACCAGTACGCCCAGTTTTGGGGCCAACACGGTGGGCCTGGGTTTCTGGGTCCAGCACAGCATGCGTTACCAAGGATCGAACTGGGGACCTTGCACTTGCCAGGCAAGGAGCTTATGCCACCGAGCCATCACCCCAGCCCTGGTAACTGTAGTACTTCATAGGGTTTTGCAGAAGCTATAGAAGAGGAAAGCAAAGTACTTGGCACTGTGCCCAGTGTATATCAAGGACTCAAAGAGTAATTAATAAGGAGAATGAGACAAGGGCTCATTTTGCCCTTGGTCAGGAGCACCTGAGCTTGTGCTGTGTGTGGGTGCTCAGCGCTGGGCACGGAGGATGTGGGGGGGCATGGCCTGTCAGCGCCAGCCTTGGGAGCAGCACCCAGGGGAGTGCAGGAAGTCTGTGGGCCCTCTGAGTGTGTGGCTGTGGTTAACAGGTGGCCCAAGTGCTGCGGATGTGCCAGCTACGGCTGCCTTGTATGCCATCTCTCCATCTTGGTGAGGCCTGGAGTGCGCTTGTGCTGATCTGTCCCTTGCAGATTTGTATAGCTTTGCATCACAGTTCTATGTGTGTTTTGTTGATGCCATTTAAATGCTGTTATTATTTAATACCAAGAACATCTAAAAAGAACATTTTGAGGGACTTGAAAAATCCAATTGCTCCATTGGTAATTTGATTTGTAGGAAATAGGAGAAGCCAGTCTTCTGAAGAGAGCACCTCCAAGTGCATCATGAGTGCTTTCTCATGCAGGCAATAGAAGGGCTCCAGTCAGAGCCCTGCTAAATCTCTAAATGGTCGATGCATTGGTCAGGCCAGGCCCAGTGCATGTGGCAGAAGGGCCACGGCGACAGTGTCTTCAACCAGATAGATTCTGCTCATTTCTCATGAGAAAGTGGAGCGGACAGTTCCTGGCTGGCAGAGGGCATCATGAGGTTCCCAGAGATCAGGCCTCTTCCACCTCCCTGTTCTGCACCCTCAGAACATGGCTTGCACGATGTGAACAGTTAACCTGCCCAGACTCTGCCTTTCATGCCCGAGTTCCAGCCCCAGACAGGAGTAGTGGCAGGGGCAGGAGGATGATTTTCATCCTTTGAGGCTTTCCAGGAGCCTCACTCCACACTTTTACTTCCAGACTCTTGGCCTAACTTGGTCCCGTGGCCACCTCTAACCACAAGGAAGGCTCGAGAGCTTCTTCTTTATCTCAGGTACCTGGGTTCCCAGCCAAGATCAGGTTCTGCATGAGGGAAGGAGAGGAGAATGGGTGCTAGGACTGACCCAGAGGACTTTGCATTAGTTTCTGGAGATTTAGTCACACTCCTCTGGCAGCCTAAGGTCTTTCCCTGGCTTACTTCAGGGACCTGTAGTAAAGAATTCCCTGCTGGGGAAGCCAGATCCACAGGACTTAGAGAAGTAGGACATTGAGAAATAGGGCTAAAGACTGTTGGTGAATCCTCTGAATGCATCTAGGGCTGTACGTCACCTCAGTCAACGTGCATGAGAAATTGTCTTGGGGTCGTAGACCGGCTGCACCAGGGGCCATGAAGTGTGCGCTCAACTTCCATGATCTGCTACTAGAAAGAGTCACAGAACTTGGAAACAGTGTTTTTCTCCCAGGTATAATTTATCAGACTGAAGGGATGCAGATTATAACCAGGGAAAAAAAGTGTTCCTAGGACAGAGTCCAAAAGAAATTAGACGCAGGGTCATCTCCTGTCCGGTGCCCAGGATTGTTCTGGGAGCCCATCACCCTAGAGCTCACACTGACATCATGTGGCTCAAAGCCTCATCATCAGTAACATGTTAGTTTAAACTGCCTGGTGGCCCTTGGTCAGGTGCTGAGGACATGCTTATCAAGAAGGTGCTCAAAGGCTCAGTGGTGGCACCCAGGAGCTGGGCAGAGGCCAGTTCTGAAGGCAGCAAGAGCGCAGGGTTTGGGCGGCATGGGTCCCCATGTTAACCTTCTGCTGCACACCTGCCTGCTGCCACACACTTAGGGCAGGACCAGGTCCAGCTTGCTTGCATGCTTGGAAGCCACTGAGCATGGCTGTGGTGAGCGGAATGACCATGGCAGCGGGGAACCTAGAACACTGATCTGCGGGCCTCCACCAGGCCAGGAGTGGAGCTGAGCCCCTCACGGGTCCCCACTGGAGCAGCCATGTGGACTATCACACCTAGCAGAGTAGCTTCTCAGGGCCCCCTGCTGCTCCTCTGTAGCTATGAAGAAGGCAGCACTGGGGGCATCAGATGAAGGCGGTGAGTGGTGGTGGTTCTTAGCACCAGCATCCCATCTTGTGGACATTACTCAGAACCTCCTCCCTCTGCAGAAGGCCATGTTGCTGATAGCTTGAGCAAGGCAGAACCTGCTTCCAGAGTCGCTGGTACCGCAGGAGCTGCCCAAGAAATCCAGGCCTCAGCTGAAAACCAGAGGCCTCTCTGTACCTGAGATGGTCAAGCAGCAGTCTCCTTAACACGTCACTCTGACTGGGTTTCAGTGAGGGAAAGTGGCTCAGCATCAATTGTTTTTATCTTTATAATTTTTTGCGGTAGTGGGAATGGAATTCAAGGACCCCTCACTAAACTACAATCCCAGTCCTTTGCATGTCTTATTCTGAGACAAATTCTGGATAAGCTGCTAAATTGCCCAGGTCAGGTTAAAACCTGTCGTTCTCCTGCCTCAGCCTCCCAGAATGTTGGGATTTCAGTATGTGGTACCAGGCCCACCTTCTCCTGTTTTTAAAGTGAGTGCTATTTGATCTTTTGCTGATAGAGTCATCCGGGATAAACTACTGCTCTGATGAGATTCTCTGTGGTACTTCAATACTCTCTGTGTTTCTCTAGAGAAAAACACTCCCAGCTAGATTTTCTGCTTTTTCAGTCAGAATCAGCCTGGAAGACAATCCAGGCAGCTTTAGATCAGCTTCCCTTGTTTGTCATTGTCAAACTGTGCTATTCTAGAAAAGGCACTTGACTTTTGGAGTTGAGTGTCCTCATCTGTACATTGAAGGGGAGAGAGAGGTGGTCACTGAGTGTCCTCCTGTCTCTGCATTCAGAGTGTATCCCACCAGTGTCCAGCCTGTGGCCACCACATTCAGACGCACACTGTGCAGCCGTGCATGCTTTTGCCGGCTGGAGGGCTCAGCAAGGCCAGAAGCAGCTGATGCTGCCCTTTCTTCTTGCCAGGTTTTCTGTTGTTGAATACTTCTGAATCGCAGGGCCATCAGAGAGGAGGCTGTTTGTTTGGGGTGAGAAACCCTCAGCTTCTACTCCACCCACTCTCCAGCTGTTGCTGCCAACTCCCTTGGAGGCCTGGAGGGGTGAATCCAATATTTAGAAGCTTTGGCGTTGCTTTGGGAAAAAGACCCTCAATCTGCTCTCTTTCCACCCTCTGCTGTCCCACAATGCACCGCTGGGCACCTAGCATGGTCTGACCTTAGGCTTGCAGAGGGTGTCTGGCTGTGCACACTCAGTGGGGCCCAGGAATGGGAGACTTCACCCCTGCTGTTCTCCTTTCTCTGCACCCCTCGAGAAACTGCTCTCCCCAGAGTCCTCTCCCTCTCCCCTGAAGGCTTCCTGACACTTTTGTCCCTAACAGTTCTTGAGGAAGTGTCCTTCAGTGCTACTGAGAAGGCAAGAAAAACTGGTCTTCATCCTTCAGCTGCCCTGGTGGGCCCTGCCGAGCAGGCATCTTTTCTCAGGCTTCTTTTTAAAGTGATTTTAAAAAAAGAAACAGACGCTGATGTGAAGCCAGAATTACAGCATTTCTATCATCTGTTGTCATGACACAGGCTGACAATTTGATGGGTGTGACTTCAGTGCAGATTTCTGCAGAGGCAGCTGCCAGGGATGCACCAGCCGTGGCTGGAAAGGGAAAAGGGGCCAGCAGCAGGTGAAGGGAGGGGACAGCTCAGGGCGCAGCTGGAGGCAGCAACAGCAGAGATGGCCAAGGTAGATTCTACCCACCCAACTGAACTCTTTGCCCCGCCCCCCACATGGGGCCAATCTTTGGTGGTTTTGTGAAATTGTGGGCAGAGGTCAAGTAACCTTCAGCTTATCATCATCTTAAGGGTGCACTGTCGCACACGCTGGCTGGATCATTAGTTGCACACAACTGTAGTTTCCTAGAAGTGTGTGCTGAATAGAGATTTGATTTCTCTGAACCAGGCTTTATAATTAATCATCAAACATGTCAATGGTCGCTGTCTGTGTTTATTACCAGGACAACTGAGAAGCCTCTGAAATATCCGAGCCTGTATTTACCTGAGGGCATTGCCATCAGTCTCCAATGACCAAAATGGGTGAAGTCTTCAGGAGCTGTGTAGCAGCTTCTCTGTGTTTGGCGTTGATTAGGGGAGGTGAGACCCCAAGTGCCCGCAAACAGGCCCGTGCCGCCTCTCTGGGAAGCTTCAGTGTGAAGTTTTTCCCTTTCACAGAAGCCATGGTACAAGGAATTGGGCCCACTGGGGAAGTAGGGTGAGCGTGTGAGCGTGACAGGAAAGAAGAGGAGCAGGTAAAAGGCTACCCGATGAGCATGCCATGCTGAGG
>NW_004524687.1:6895165-6906922 GCF_000260255.1 Octodon degus
CCTTCCCTCCCTCCAATCTTGTTGGACTCTTTGAGAGATGGTACCAGGTGCACTCAAGGTTCTTTTGTCGAAGGGGTAAAAGATGTGGCCTTATCAGCAGGCTCTTGTCCTTGCTCAGCTCCAAGCTCCCTGGCCTTTCTGTCCATGAGTGACCTCTGTGGCCAGCCACATCCAGTGGGTGGGGGTGCATGGTATGTGCTACCCTAGGGAACCGCTATTTCAGTTCTTTGGAGAAAATAGAATCCTGCATATAGCGCTGTACAGTTCTCCCTCTTTAAACATCACCATGACAACCATCACAAAATAGAACACCTAAAGTTAGGAATAATTTAAAATTTCAGGAAATGTGGACTCTAGAGTTGCATTTCCATTTGATAAGAAAACTTTACAGAAAATATTCAATACTAGAGTTGATTCTTTAGTTCTGTTTGTCCATGCGTGCACTTGTTAACATCTCTCTGTCTCAGTCTCAGCATCAAAGAACAATATGAAGACCAGGAAATTGATATTGTTTCAGTCCTGCTACTGTACTTGGAGTCTGCCGGTTCTACCAATGCCCACATATGGACACATGGACCTAAGTTCCCATTTCTCTGGTCTGGATGCCAAAACTGCAATCGTGAGGTCGTGTGCTAGGCATGTGTTCAATTTATGATGAATTGCCACTCAGAGTGGCTTTGTCATTGTTACACATTTCTGCCAGCAATCTGTGGGCAGTCCAATTTCTCTCTTTCTTCTCCAGCATTGTGACTTAGTCATTTTCTTTTGTCTTGGACTGGGGGTGAGGAGGTTATTTTGGCTTTGATTTGAGAACAGCATTATGCTTGCAAACGTTTCAGAAAGTTGTCCTTACTCCTGCACTGCTGGGATGAGATCTCTTATATTCTTGACTTTCTGACATCTGCCACTCCCTTTATCTCGAAGTAACAATGTATGTGTAAAGTTGCAAAGCATTACAAATGAATAACTTTCCTTGGGTTAAAATATAAAGGGCCAGTCCTCATTGCAGAGATAAGTAAATGACTCCCATGAGCCTGCAGCAATGTGGGGAGATGGGACAAGGAAAATAAAATATGGAAGAACCAGAGGAAAATGACCCTCAAAGTCCATTATCAGAACAGTGTGCAACAGGGCTGGTGAGATAGCTCAGCAGATTAAGCACCTGTTTAGGCAAGCACAGGGACTGGGGTTTGAGCCCTGGCACTACATGATGTGCTGGCCCCGCCCCCTTGGGCACACTGAGCCGCCCACCAAAACTGGGTAATCCCAGCCTGTAATTATGCCTGTAATCCCAGCTCTGGGAAGGATGAAAAAACAGGAGGATCACTATGAGTCTGAGCTAAGTAGCGAGACGCTATACCAAATACATCAAAAAAATACATTAAAAAATTTCAGAACAGTGCGCAACAGGCTAAATGCCTTTAGTTCATACAGCTATAGAAAATGTGTTTGTGGCAATGCTGGGCTATGACCTATTTTAAGGGATTTGTTAAAATAATAGTCTGTATTACAAAAGATGTAACCTACCATTGGTTTAGATGTCAATTCAGGAATGAGGCCATAGTTTGGGAAAGGGTGTAACTGATGCCCTTGGCAATTAAACTGCTGTGCGAAGCCACATAGGGAGCTGACTGCAGACAGAGGCCAGAGCCCATGCACCATACTGCTTGGATGTGCAAAGGATCTTCAGCTTGCCCTGTGTCAGCTCTCCTCCCATCATTCTGTCATGCCTTGCTTTCTGGGCCATGTCACCTATTTTCTAGTTGGAAGCTTCTACATGGTCCTGTTGTGTTGTATATGCAGTAGTCTTTGTAGATGGACACTAGAGGGCAGGTGAGCATCTCCGTGCAAGGACAGCATCGCTTGTTTACAAATATCCTGTTGAATTCAGACAGGTACAAGGCTCAGAGATACAAAGAGATGCTGGCCATTTAAAAGAACAGAATAACCAAAGCAGCTTTTGAAATAGGGAGGCTTAAAGTGATTAGGTGTTAATTGGATATTGACTAAGGAAGAGATAGGGAGTTAATTGAACGAGTAAACTTGGGGTTTCGGGTAATTTTTTTCATGATGTGAAGGAAATTACTTTACAGAGTTGGACACAGATCAGGGGAGAAGAAGGCGGCACGGTCCTTGGAAGCAGTGAAGGAAAGTTTGGTGGAAGAAATGTGAGCCTGCTGTTCTGCTTGTTTTTTTTAAAAGCCTATAAAATGTTATTTTAAAAATCCTAGTATTTAAAAATTGTTATAAAAACTATACTCCCTAAAAGAAATTCAGAAAATTGACAATACAAAGAAGAAAATAAATGTCTACCCTAATGACATTATATTTATCACTGATATTTTGTCTTATATCCTTTTGGTTTCTTGAGCATATGTTATTCATATGCATATATATATGTACACATGTGTATATATAATTATATATCTAATTCCCAACTCAGATTGGTTTGGCACACTGCTTTTCAGTTTTATAATCGTGGCAAGGTGGTACATTTACAACAAGCTGGCCTTTGAATTTTGATCCTTTCTTGGGCTAGTGATACAGTCTGACCTTCTCGGTGATGTGGGCAGTGACTTTGCGTTGCAGGTTCCAGCCAGGCATTTGAGGAGGAGGGGGGACTGACCCACAGCGATGTGCCACTGAGCCATGATGGCTGATAGGCTGGAGTGCCAAGTGCAATTTTGACTTACGGTATTTCCAACTGATGATGGATGGCGGGTTTATTTTGTTGTGACCCATCACAATTCAAGAAGTATTGCTACATACACACGTACATATATACACAAGAATTCATATATTGTTTTCTAACCAACCTTAAAGCATAAGTGCCCATGAACATTTCCTAGTATAATACAAATTGCTCAGCATTCTGTTATATAGATGTCTTTCAGTTCGGTCACCCAATATTGTTTCTCTCTCGTAGACACCCTGGGATGGATGTTGTAGTCCCATTTTTGTGGTTATCAACTATTATTTCATTGGGCACAATTTGGAATTCTAACATCAAATGAAATATAAGTCTATCTTTTTGATATCTAGTTTCTCTTCCCTTCTCAAAGTTGAGGGTCTCCAGATCCTTTCCAGCATCAGTTTCCATTATTTCTTTTAAAATTGCCAATTTAATAAATGAAAGGAAAGACTGTATTTAAATTTTTCATGTCTGTCTTTAGTATATTGTATTTAAAGCATAACATTATTAGTTATTTGAGCCTCTGTGGTTATAAATTGCGTGACCATGTCCTTTGACTGATTTCCTGTGGCGTTCACCTTATCTATTTCTCATTGCTTTGTGTATATTAAGTACATTCACTCTTGTTTTCTGTGCTGCAGACATTTCATTCTGTTGGTTATAGGCTTTTAATTTTGTGTATGTTCTTTTGTATGTTCAAGACATTTGTTGTTTTTATAATTTTCCTTTCTCATTTTTTAAATTTTGGGTGAGTAAAAGGCTCAAGTGAACAACTTTGGACATTGCCAGTCTTATGGAAAACCCACTACTGTTATGGACTACTGGACTATATTGGAACATTTTGCTGAATTCATGTACCTATAATATTTAAATGACAATGGAATACCCTTCTCTGACAAAACTAAACAAAAAAGGGGATACAAATGAGTGACCATTTTGTATCTGTATATTCAAAATAATTATGATAGGTATACAGCTACATTCTCTTAATTCAATGAATAGAAGGATTTGTTCTAATAGTGTTTGTAAGCAGGATATCATGTCTGTATCTTGTACAATGAATAACCACTAAGACAACAATATGCACTGTCTTAATTATTGAAACTGTCCTACTAATCGGATTTGAAACTGTCTCATTGGTATTTGTTTATTTTTTTGCCATAATTTTATTGATAAACAAATAGCAATGAGACAGTTTCAAATCAAATTGGTAGGACAGTTTCAATAATACACTGCATACATTCTTCTTAGTGGTTAATTGCTGTACAAGATGAGGACTTGATATCCTATTTACAAACACCATTAGAACAAATCATTCTATTCATTAACAGAATGTAACTATATATCTATCCCAACCACTTTGAATACACAGATACAAAATGCACATTCATCTGTATACCCTTTTAATGTTAAGTTCCATTATTTGAATATTATAAGTGTGTAAACTCAGCAAAATATTCTAAAAGAGTCCAGTAGCCCATAATAGTATTGGGTCTTCTGCTTAACTGGCAATGTCAGAAATTTTTGACCTGAGGCCCCCACAGCTCAACATAACAGCATGACTTTACTCCTCATATTTTGTTTTTATACTTTTCTGCTGGATGGTTAAGACCAAGGTAAAGCAGGACCTATGCAACAAGAGTTGTAGCTTTTGGGTCTGATAAGGTCAGTGAAATCCCCTCAGGATTTATCCTGAGATCCTGTACCTCAGATTGTAGAACCTTTGTCAGTGTCAGCCATGTGGGTGAGTCACGGCCATTGCTTGGCCAATGTGCTCTCTGTGAAAGCCTGAGAGAATGTTTTCTTTCCATGTGACTCTCCTCAGGCACACTCTACATCATCGATCACTTTTCAATAAAATTATTTAAAAAAATTTTTGGATGATACAAATGACTCCTATCTAGAACATATAAAGAATTAAAAAAAATCAAGCCTCCAAAATTCAAAGACCCCATCAAAAATGGGCATCTGAAATGAATACACACTTCACAATTGAAGAGATACAAATGGCAAAACATGTATGAAAAAATGTTCAACATCATTTGTCATTCAAGAGATGCAGATAACATTGAGATACCATTTTGCATCAGAAAGAATGGCTGTTACCAAGAAGTCAACCTATAACAAATTCTGGGGAGATTGTAGGGAAAAAGGAATTCTCCTCCACTGTTGGTGGAAGTGCAGGCTGGTACAACCATTATGGAAATCAGTATGGAGATTCTTCAGAAAGCTAGGATTGGAGATTCCATTCAAGCAAGCCATTCCCATCCTAGGTATTTTTCCAAAAGAACTAAAATCATGCCATGGTGATATGTGTGCACCCATGTTTATAGCAGCACAATTTGTCATAGCTAAATCATGGAAGCAATCAAAATTCCCATCAACTGAAGAATGGATAAAAAGATACAGTATTTTTACACAATGGAGTATTATTCAGTTATAAAAAATATATATTTGAGGCTCTTGTAGAGAAATACATGCAACTACAGACTATATTGTAAGTGAAATAAATCAAATCCGCATGTGTAAACATCGTATTATCTCACTAGTATGAGAATGTGAAAAAGTAAGTAAAATTAGAAAGGAACAATAGATACTGTTAAAGAGAAGGAATTTGCTCATTGGGAAGGCAAAGCTGGGATAAGGAAAAGGATAAAACAAAGAAAAGAAAAAAATATATTTAGGTGCATATGCAGCATGGTTAGGACAATTGCCCTGCCTATTTCTGCTCGTCTTTGGAAAAGAACCCTTAGTGCTTAAATGCTTTTTCTTTTTCTTTTTCTTTTGGATTTCTCGTAACTTTTTTGTTATTGTTTGTTTTTTTCTTTAAACTAATCTTGCAAGTTTATATCTGGTGACCTAAACAACTAATTTGAAGAGAACATCATGTAATATTGCAACCATTGTTGAATTCCTCTTACTTTGTTTAGTGAAATTTTGTATCATTTCTAATGCTATTTTTTTCAATTACCATTTTGTAGTCTTTAAAAAAAAGTTTTTGGCGGTAAAATCCATCACCACAGTCATTTGTAATATCCTTTGGCAATCCTTAGTTTTAGATTATATAATCACTTGGCCATTGCTTAAAATTTATCCATTGCTTTTATTTTATCCATTTATCTGTTGTTTTAAATCTCCAATTGATTTTGGTGAAATGAAGGTCTCATGTCAGGAAAAATTTCAAAATACTGCATTCTAATGTACACTGGGAACACAGCCCTTCAGGTGGCTAATGACCAAAACAGTGGTATTTCTATAGTGATTGTCTGTGTGTATTGGTGCCTGTGCTGTTGACTGCCATTACCCACACTTGGCCCAAGTTCCTGTGAGCAGATGGCTTAACTGTCTTAAAGTCAGCATAAATTTTGGGTTCCACATGTACTAAATAAGAAGGCCAACCTCTAGTACTGCCCAGAACAATCAAATTTCTCCCCAGGGGGTCTGGATTCTCCAACACTTATAACTATGATCCTGCTTTGTTTTCTTTGAGGCCTGTGACAGTAAATGTAGCTCATTCTGTCTCTGGCCAGCTTGCATGATTCAGCATAGGTCTCCTGAGAGATGGTGAGGCAGGGGTAGGGACTGGACTCATTCATCCTCCAGGCCTCCCTCTGACCTCCCGAGGGGCTTGCAGCAGGGCCCTGCTGCATCCTTATCTCTGAATACAAGCCCAGGACCACTAGCCATGGACCTGACTGTCGCCTGCTTGGCAGCTGAGCTGTGGCTTTCCTTTCTTCTTTCTCTGCACATCTTCAGGAGAGAGCAAGTTCTAGGTACACGGTCAGACCTATTTCCTGTAGCCCAGCCATGTATGCAACATCCACATTTACACTTGTGCCAATGAGGGCCCAGACTGTTACTTTTGATTTTGACCCTGGCAGAGTGCTGGTGACTCAGGAGAGGGAGACTGGGTAGGCAGAGATTTGAGAGGAGTTCCACACATGAGGAAGTGCTCCCACTTGTGTTTTGTATTTATGTTTTAAATTTGGGGAATGACTCACATGCACTTAACTGAAGTAACTGATTACATTAACCTTATCAGTTACGAAGTTTCCTGGCCCCTCATCAGACACTCAGCTCATTGGCTGGTTGCTATCTCACTGAAAGCTTGGCAGTGTGTGGAAACTCACCTTCACAAGTGTGACGTACATCAGTTTTGGCACTTTACATCCAGGCATTACTGAACTTGAGAAGCACTATGCTGATTTGTTTGTTTTCTTTGGACAAAAACAGATGCTCAGACACAGTAAATCAGGGTCTGCTGTGAAGAGTGAGCACTCTGGCTGTTCCAAAAGAAGTGTAGCAGACGCTCTGGCTGCATGTGAGTGTGACAAGGGGTATTCTTGATATAGTATTCTTCAAATACCTAGCTGAGTCCATGAGTTGTAAAATCAGAATCTGGACAGTGAGTGGGATGGGAAAGCACAAAGATGGAATATGATATAAGGCTCTGAGGGGACAAGGAAGGAGAAGTTGGAGGCTAAAATGGTATTTATTTACAAAGGAGCCATGACTGGGTGAACATGCCCTGTTCAGGGAACAAGATCTTCATGAGAACCCAAGGCTGGGTTTCCCTTCAGCATCACTACTGCTTGCTGTGTGCATCTTAGATTCCTCACCTCTATGAACAAGAGACTGACTTAGCTCTTCATCTCAGCCTCCTTCTGGCAATTTGCAAAGGGTGTTGTATTCTAATTCTTGGGCTCAGCCAGTGGGCCTTAGGTACTGCAAAGCTTTCCCATGAGTCCTCTCCCATGGAGTTGATACCAGCTAATGGGAAGATGTTGTCTCATCCTTCACCCTCAAATGCACAGCTCTCCAGGGATGAGTCAGGTTGAGAGACATCCTCTACTGACAGTTCTTTCAATGAGAAGTCTTCTAGTCAATACAGTCATGAAATAACAAGGTCTCCTGTGCTTCAACTTGTGTAACATGACAAAACACAACCATACCCACATCTCCATTGTCCCTTCTCAGTTTATTCAGTGGGGTTTTCCAATGATAAAAGTTCTCAATGTGTTTTCTGCAAAATAACAAAGTGGACACTTCAAAAATAGCTAATGTCAATAAAGTTTTTGACAAGCCAAAAGAGGTCTAATATATTTTCCACACATACGCAAACACTCACTGCTAAGGATCAGGGCCCCACAAAACATGCTCAAATTACTTCCTGCACAAATGTGGACACACTTTAGCACTATCTATAGGTTCTTGGGTTGTTGGTGATGAAGACTTGAGGTTGAGGGTAGGTGCACAGGGAACTGTCTACCGATAATGCAGGGATGGGCATAGTACTCTTAGGGTGGTTGTGTCCCAAATGTAGGAAAGTGCTGTCCTCCACTAGAATTGGGATTTTCTACCCCTAGTTGGAGATTAGGACACAAGATTTATTTACAAAATTCCCTGGCCTCACATCCATAGAAGGTCAGTATCACATCTCTCTTGGCCACAGTTTTGGAAGCCATGTCACAAGTGGCTAGTGCCTGTAAGTAGAACTTGTGATTATTCTGGGTATAGCTTGAAGTTCTCTTGTCTCTGAAGACATAATTAACTGAGATAGGGGAAGAGCAGTTCTGTGAAGGGCTTAATCTCATGTGAAATGGAGGAGCCAGAGGAAAGAGTTTGAGTTTCAGAAAACTGGCTAGAGCTTAGAGTGAGTGTGGCCCTTAGGAGAAAAAACTTCCTTTCTTGGGATGAATAAATGCAAAGCTATATGGTGTCTCAGTAGGAGGATCTGGAGAATGAGAAGTCCAATTAAGCTAGTTAAAGGGGGTGGAAGCTTTGCAATTCCTAAGAGGAGTTCACAATTTGATCTCATTGATTCTTAGCATGATTGTACATTGGATTCCATCATTATTTACCAACTGGCTTCAAGTGGACAATGAAGATAATGCAAATCAGAGAGGCTAAATGACCTGCTTGTGTCACAAAGCTCCTTCAAAGGCTTCTGACTTAAAAAATGCTGGTATCTTACAAATTGATAGGAGGGATGGCGCTCAGTGGGTATGGCTGTGGGTAGAGATACATGTCATGTTATTCATCCTGTTTCCTGCACTCTGTGTTGATCCTTCCCACAGGGCCACTAGGCCAAGATCCTTGCCTGTATGCAAAGCTACAACATATCACTACCTCCTGAGATTCTGTGTGTTCTCTCTGGGCTACAACATACACTCTCTCTGCCTTCTCCCTGCTGCCATGGGTGGGATGTGAGGTAGGAACAAGTGAGTCCTGGGGACCAGTGATGGAGAGAGCCATAGAGAAGGGAAAAGAAAGCAGGATGTGGTGGCTCACCCTGGGACCCTAGCACCTTGGGAGCCAGAAGGATTGAAAGTCCAAGCCCAACCCAGGCAAATGAGTGACTTAGTGAGACCCTGTCTCAAAATAAAAAAATGAAATGAAATAAAATAAAATGGAGGTTTGAGGATGTGAAGGCCCTTGGACCAATCCCCAGTACTAGAGGGGAAAAAAAGGAAAAAGTATCCATCTTAAGAAAAGACTAGGGGCCGGGGAGATGGCTCAGTGGAATAAGTGCTTCCCTGGCAAGCGCAAGGGCCTGAGTTCAATCCCTGGTTCCATCAAAAAAAAAAAAAAAAAAAAAAAAGAAAAGACTTAATTTTTTCAGAATCTAGGCTTTCTGGGTGCAAGGCATTTTTTTACCTTTCTGAATGACCCTTTCTCTTCTGTTCAGTGTTCACTTTGACCATTTTTTGTCATCAGGCAAGGAGGGTCTGGGTTATGAGGCAAGTTCATGAATAGCCCTGTTCTCAGGCAGTTAGCCTGGTCACAACCCTGTCCCCTGGTAGTAAGTGCCTGGCAGGAACGTGTCAGTCAGGAGGCTTTTGGTGGTGAAGGAGAAGGGATTCTCACTCAGGTTTGCTTCCCAAGCCATAGTCCTGTTCCCAAAGCCAGGGTGACACCCTAGTCATGGCCACTGTCATCATAGCTCTGCTTCTATCACCCAGATAGAAGCATTGTCTGATCCATGACAATGCCGAGCATGTCCATCTGTACTCAGAGAAAGTTGGGCCTAAAATAGACAACCCTGATGAGAGGCAGAGTTTGGTGACTCCACACATTCATGGCCCAGTAAAGTTCAGTATTTGCATAGTGTCTCAGTTGTCTTTTTGCTTGGCTTTGCTTTGTGTAAGGAATGTAATGTTAAGCTGTCAGTCAGAGGTTGTGGACTGCACAGGCAAATTGCCTTTCCTCCATTTAGTCCCCGTTTGTTGAGCGCCTACTGTGTGCTGAGCACAAAGGGGACGATGCAAAAGTGAAGTAAAACATCAGAGCCTGCTCCCATGGACTCGCCATAACGAATGCTCTCACTGGGGATCTGCAAGGGCAAGCAGGGAGTCTGGAAACGGGGAGGGTATTTCCATTTCCTTAACATTGGTAAATAAAGAAGCTGAGTCAGAAACATTTCCTGAGCTTGAACAGGCAAAGCTGCATTCTGAATGCAGAAGAGGAGCTGGCTGGAGTCAGCTAGCAAGTGTGGGATGCAGAAGAGCTTTCTGCCAGAGGGAGGAGCCCACACCAAGACCTCAGGAGGGCAGGAGCAGGGCACTTGCTCAGAGGGGAGGGCTATACTGGATTAACTCACATTTTAGGCTATACTGTAAATCTTGTGCTTTCTGTTGTGTGAGAAATGTATACTCACCTCTGTTATAGTTTGTTTAGTAACTAGTGGCTGTTTCTTGCTGTTTGCTAAGATAAAATTCCTTCCTCACTAATTCCTGTAAACAAAGTTAGTTTACAGAGATGACTTCAAAAGGGAACTAAATGGGCTTAACTCCTTGTAACCTCAGGCTATGCAAGGCTGTGGTACTCAGGTGCAAGATCCAGAAACTAAAACAATGTCCCCAGAAAATTAGGTTAAATAGTGGTCACTCTGACCCTGAAAGCATTATTTCCTGTCAAATGATGAATTTGTTTACTGAACTGGTTATGGTTGCATGTTTTAAAAACCCACTGCTTCCTGGGCTAGCCGCTGTTCAGTCTTTTTCTGCATGAGAGCTGGCAGTCCTGCGCTCAGTAATAAAAGGCTCTTTTAAATTCCTATCTGGCTGGTCTGGTTCCTATTCTGAGTGACCCATAAGAGCGGCAGGGCAGCTGAGACACAGAGAAGGCCAGTGCAAAGTGAGGTAGAGAAGGCTGGTGGAAAGCCCTGGAGAGTCCTTTAGATTGTGCCCAACCATTTGTGTCATGACAGTAGGAAAATTGAAAGGCTATTGGAGATTGTAAAGCAGGGGTTGCTATCTCTCTCTCTCTCTCTCTCTCTCTCTCTCTCTCTCTCTCTCTCTCTCTCTGTGCGAAACTAGTACTTTGAAAGGAGACTGGTCATGATGAGGACCTCACACAGTAGGGAAATGGACAAGGAGGCCATTGCAGTCATGTGATGTGGGAGCAGGAGGCAAGATGGCCGCCTGCGGATGAGCATTTCAACAGTGATTACTGGAGGAGCACAAAGGAGGGGAAAGTGTGAAGGATAATTCTCAAATTTTATATTACTCAGAAGGATGGAAATGTGCTCTACTAAGACAGGGGCACTAGGAGAGGGGGCAGTGGGAGGGGTTTTGTGAGGCCACCTTTTCTGGGTATTAGTGGATTGCTTGGAGGAACAAAAAGTGTTATACTGCAGTGGCCGAGACAAGTGTGGATGCCTGAAGCTCACAGCATGAAGTCCAGACTTAGGTGTCCTTGTTCATCTCCTTTTGACAGATGATTGCTGTGATCCTTCCTTGCCTCTGAAGTCCAGGTAGGAAGTTGGAGTTAGGACCAAAGGACACATGGTATAGCCTAGCAAATATCTCCTTTTCTACTGGGGAGACTTTGCCTACATTCATTGCTTTGAACTAAGTGCTAGACGGAGGCCTAGAGAAACAGTATTTTTGCTCCCAGACTTCCTGTACAGGTAGAGGATGCCTGAGGGGAGAGGCCATGTGCCTAGCCAGCCTCAGTCACTCAGAGTTGGAGGTGCCGTGGCAGTCAAGCAGAGACGCTGGCTGGCATCATTAGAGATATTAACTAATGTTCCTTCTCTTTCTCCTCCTCTTCCTCTTCCTCTT
>NW_004524687.1:6907117-6932995 GCF_000260255.1 Octodon degus
AACCAAATCATGCATCCTGAGAGTTCTCTACTCTTTAAAGCAAGGGGAGAGCAGAAAAGCTCAGGCCAGGAAATCTGGTCACGTGACAGGATGAGTTCTGAATCCTAAATACCAGGTTGTAGGAGGAGGTAATGGAGAAGGCATTAAACGGTTCTGTGAGGTCATCTTGAAGACCGCAGGGCTTGGGCTCCTCAACCTCAGGACTACCAGGACAGCTTCTCTGACAGTGGGAGAACCTGTAGCATCCACTCCTGGCAATGCACTGTGATGCTCTGGGGATCACCGTAAACTTTAATGCACCGGGTATAATGATGGTAATAATGTTCCTGCTTTATGGCCTGAATCACATTTCTCCCTCTCTGTTTCTCCTTAGGAAGAGGTGAGAACAAGGTGGTGCCATTGCCCAGGGGACTGTCATTGCTAAGGTGACGAGAGTGGAAACGAGTGAGGGTGCCAGCGGGTCCTGGGGGAGCAACTGAGGCAGTGTTGAGTCAGGAATAGAGTACCAAGTATTAAGCAGTTTGGCACTGGGCTAATGGAAGAGGTAGCCTATAAATTCAGGGTAGAGATTGAATATTAGTATAACAGTCTTCTACTGAAAAAAAGTTTTAAGAGCATTATGAAAATGATACACACTTAAAATCTGATACAATCCTCAGAAAGCTTTCATATTCCAGGAAGTAAGCAGTGATCCCAGCAGCAGAATATAAGAAAACACAAACACAATGGTAAAGAATGTCCTATGGATAATAACAGGCAACCAGGTGATTAATAACAGGTGATTAAAGACGCACACTTCACAGCCTCTAGAATTCAGCTTCCCCTGCGTCAGCAGCTCTGAGAGCCTGGGCAACTCACTCAGCCTCTCTGGGCTTCAAGTGGGGCATCAAGTGCTACCTGCTTCCTATGATTGTTTTGTGGGCTGAAGTATCAATAAATGAGTTATGAGTAATATGGAGTAATATGTGTAGGAAGGAGGTGTGGCAAATCTGCTCTGTTAGCCATTACTGGAAGGAGCTACTTACTCCTTGCTGTTAGTATTATTGTTACTGGATGGCAATTGAAAGTTTAAACAGGACAGAAGATGCTGGAAGCCAGAAAACGAAGATTTTAGGGTGGTAAAGGAAAGGCCAAATGAGGGGCTGGGGAGACTCCATCTAGTTGACTGGGACTTCTAAAAAATGAATAATGGTAAATGTGTATGTTTGGTAAAATATAGGCCAAGAGGTTTTGTCAGGCTACCACCTATCTTTCTTCCTTCTCTCTCTCCCTCCCTCCCTCCCACCCTTCCTCCCTCCCTCCCCCGTCCCTCTCTCCCCTATTTCTCTCCTTCCCTCTTCCCTCCCTGCATTCCTCCCTCCCTTCTTGGGTCCAACCCAAAGTCTTGCTAAACATGGAGCTGTCTCACTCACCCCCATATGCCCTTTATCTCTGTCTACTTCACTGCTTTTTCTTCTCCACCCTTTATTTTGTCCCACTATTCTGCTCCCAGGCCATCAGCATCATTTCTGTCATGTGAGTCCATAAGGCTGTTGTGACCCCTATCTCCACTGGATACATTGGGTTAGGTGCCCTGCTTTCTGTCTCCTTCCTTTTCTACCCCAAGGCACTGCCCCTTCTTCTGTTGGGCCTTGTACAACTCACCACCACTGCCCCACAGTCTGTGGTCTCAAGCCGAGAGAACACCAGCTCTTCTAGGCCTTTTTCCATCTCACCCTGATCCCCACCTGAGCCCTCCTCAGCTCTTTCTCCTAAAGAGGATTAGCCCATTGGAAGGGGACAATCCTACTGGGTTGCCATATGCTCCCTGAATACCCAGGGCTTGAGGAGGCGCTCAGCTGCTGTGAGTATTTGCAGTCTAACCGACCCGGCTTCTACTGACTGGAAGAAGGAACAATGGCCATGGGGTCTGCCCAGTGGCATATCTGTGGGGTCTCCCAAAGCCAGGTCTCAGAGATGTCACTGTACTCTTTTCTATCTACCCTTGCTGACACATTCCCCCATCACATTTGGAGCAAGACTTGCCCTGTCCTGAGGGTTTCTCACTGAAGCTGACCCAATGCAAAGCCAAGTGCATGGCATTTCCTAGGGATGCATGGACTGTTGGCTGGGAGGCAGGGAGTGGTACCAGAGCGGCACTCAGACCAGCTACCAAGCCAGTGATGAGGGCCCCTACCTATGTGGAAGCTGGGAATATGTGCAAAGCGTGTTTCACAATCCTTTCTCCCAAGAGACAAAGGAGCTTCATGCCCTACCACCCACTGGCCACTGGCTGAGGGCTGACCCTAGACTGTTAATTCTCCAGCACTGTTGGCCTGCAAATGTGGGCTCTGAAAAAAGCTGTCCAGCTCAGAGATGGAGATGCAGGCAGTCACCAGCAAAGGTCAGTGGAAGCAGGTAGAGATGGAGTCCCAGACAGTGCTTACTACACAGCTTGCCTCCAGTATGTGAGAGCCCTTCGGTGATGTGTGCCAAGATACCTTGGTGGGGTGTCCTTGACTCAGAGGTGTGACTTTATCTGTGTGCACCAAAAACTCTGTGCTCCTCAAAGTAAGAGTGGATCAGACTCATATAATTGCATTGGCGAGGTGTCCCGCACAGCACTGCATATAAATAACCACACTGCACAAATAACTTTCTCACATGCATTGGGATGGTGTCACATTGAGGAGCAGAATAGCTTTTTCATTACACAACATTTAGGCCCATAGACATCATCATGACAGCTGTAATGTCAACCTGATTCTTCTGGTTAAACAAGGTAGTGGTAGAATCCTTTCATAGACCAGCTTTGGACACAGGATTGATTTATGACACAATGAGAGAAGTGGAACTTTGGCAGATCCCTATTAATTTGATGAGAGTCACCAAGTCAATGGAAAAAATTCAGTACTTCAAATTCTAGAACCAAAATCACATTTTTAGATGTGCAGATTTCCTTCTGTGTCCTTTGAATCTAAATGAAAAGAAGCATAACAATTTTAAAGTCTTTATATAGAGCATAAGCTGTTTTTATAAACGTGGAATAATTCATTGAGGATATAAGTAATGTTGAGGAGGTATCCTGAAAAAACCTTGTTTTTGATGTAATCTAGTCAAATGGGTTATTTTTTCCCCCTCTGGCACCTCCACCCCTCCGTACATTTTGACAAAGTGAATTTCCATATGTTTCATCTAAATGAGTCACATTCACAGAAATCATTCAAATTATCCATGAATACTTTTCCTTCATTTGTGGCTTGAAGGTGGGTGGTTATGAGGCATGGAGGGGATGAAGGGCTACGCTCGTTCTCTAACCCCCAAATCCTTCAGCTGCATTTCATTCTGTATGCTCTCTGCACTCCAAATTTGTACTACACTGGAGGGAAACAGCCATGGTAAATTGCAAAGATTATTCAATTTCAGTCCACGTTGAGTGCTCTGAAAGGGAGACTGCCCTCAGAACTTCTCAGGGGGCAGCGACACATTTTGCCATGGAGAGTGAGTGCTAGGCAAGAGGTTTCAGATCACACAGTAGAGGAGGTTGTCTTCCCCTCCTCTCTTCCTTCTCCTCCTCCTCCTCCTCCTCTTCTTCTTCCTCCTTCTCCTCCTCTTCCACCTTCTCCTTCTCCTTTTTTACCAGCTCAGTAGCACAGTGCCTGCCCGGCAGTCTTCTTAAAAGGTAATGCCATCAGTGTGGCCAGCCAGATGGAGTGAGAGTGGGGTGGCCAGAGCTGAGTTGCTCAAGGATGAGCAAACCATCTAGAGGCGATCTTAACAAGGCGAGTAAACACTGGCGCTGTGTTACATACCTTCAGCCAAAGGGACACAACTGCTCTTTTAGTCTGTCTCTGCCACCGTATATGGGCCACTCTGAAGTCTATACAAATCTGAATACAAGTGTGACAGTATTTGGGTCCTGGGCCTGTAGCTCAGTGGTATCTACCAAGAACAAGACCCTGGGTTCAATTCCCAGCACAAAATCCCAAAGCAAACAGAAACAATCGTCACCAAAATGAGGCGATGCTCTTAATCTGAGCTAGCAAAAGAGATCCCCTCTGCTGACTGGCTTTAATGGTGTATTTGATTTTCAGCTGCCAGTTACATGCTGTCTTTATGAGTGGGTATTTACGGAGCACTCACATCCGAATGGCTTAGATAGGGCGGATTTATTATTAGCTGGTGCTTTCAAATGAGTGTGTGGGAACATCTCATTGATTCATTGGGTTCCATAATCCCTCTGTGTTCTTGGAAAAATCCCACTCAGTTCATTTCCACCCACTTCTCAGGCACCAAGGCTGTGGCTGACGCTGGCATGGCCAGCTAGCCAGGCTGGCTGCAACGCTGAATAACTGCTAGGTGCTCATAGAAACCTGCAGTTTCTTAGTACTGGCTTTGGTTGGCTCTGTCTATAGGGACAAGGGAGGAGGAAAGGGAAAGAAGGCAGAGTGGGAGAAGGAAGGATCTATAAATAAACCATTTCAGGCAGGAAATGTGACAGGCACATAACTGAGGTGGAAGAAAGCTCCTTCCCCTTTGCATTTGTAAATATTACTCCACTGGCTGCATTCTGTGCTGTGGGGCAGTGCTGTACGCCCAACCTCAGGTCTTCAAATGTTTCTAAGCTGGGTGACTCTGAAGTCCTTCTAGGCAGATGAGGTGGCTCTTGTCTCATGCTGGCTGTCTACTTTTTGCTTGAACAAGCACCCATGATGGCTTGATAGCTTAAGTGGGAATCTGTGGTCCGCTCTGTCCTCTCCCCCTCCATTCCAACCTCCTCATCCCTTGCCAGTGAGGCAGCACCCCCAGTACCCAAACAGACAGTGCCTGTAAGACTGACTGACCTCACAGGCCAGGTGTGTGGAAGCTGTTTGCATCTACATAAACAACAAAACCAGAAAGCAGACCGGCATCAACCTGTGTTGTTTTATTAAAAAATGTATTTTTCATTTAGACTGTACCTATTTCTAAGACATCTTTAAAATGACTTACAATAAAAGAAAAATAAGTAATTAGATTCATTTAAGAAGGATGAAAAGTTAAAGCTTATGCCAAGTATAAAGTGATAAACCGAGGCTAATAATAGCTATTACAGTTTAACACTAATTTTAGTAGTGAGTTCCTAGGCAATCACAATTCAAAAATGGAGGGAGGGATTTAACTTCGATACCTAAAAGAATACACGTGAGTTCATCCAGAGGTGAGCTTTCTCCTTAGATCTCTAACTCTTAATGGAAACTTATTTCAAAAATTCTGCATGTAGGCAGGGACTAACTAATGAGTGCTTTTAGTAGTGATATTTTTTAAATTATAGAAATGTTCTTCATGTGTCTATTTCTTAGAGTGTGAAAAGGAGCTGGCTGGTTCATGTAGGAAACTTAAAATAATCTTTAGCTTTAGAGTTTTACTTCGGCTGAGCTATATCTTACGCACGCCAGCAGCATGGACACGAACTTTCTGGCAGGAAGTCTGAGCACTGGCCCCCTTCGTCTTTGGCTGAGCCTTTCTATGTCCCAGGCTCCAAGAGGACTGGCCGTGTGCCTTCCCTGAAGCGTGTATTACCGTATACTGCCGCAGTTCTTCAGTTCCTTGCTGCTGTCTTCATTAGGAATTCTTGAAATTCCTTTCTTTTCTCACTTGCTGAGCGGCTTGGGGTACAGATTTGTGGTCTCTGTAGAGCTTAGGTCTGGCTTGAAAAATCTTGGACTGTTTTTGAAAAGCACAAAGAGCTTGCTAGCTACCTTCTTTGCCCTGCTAAGGATGCGGTCCTCTTCTGTGATGTGTGTTGATGCTGGACTCCGGTGCTCCGGCTATTGGGAGGTGAAAAACTAGCTTTTGGAGAGGGCCTTTAAATCACACTCCATTTTGTTTCAGTGGTCAGTGCCACAACTAATTTTGGTAATCTTTAGTATTTCGCAAAAATGCTCCCCATCGTTAATATTTACAGTATTTTATTTCCCAAATTCTGCCTATTTCAATGACATCACAGATGAGTGATACTATGTATCTGATCTTCAAAGACTGACAAATAATTTGATGAAAGTAGCAAATTGAGCCTGGCCCGGGGCCATTCATGCAGCAGGCATAGGACCCAGATGCCAAATGTCAAATATCATTTAAGACCAGCAGAGTGCTAAAGCAACGGAACAGTTTACCTGGATAGCAATACCATTCCAGTTAATAGAAAACTCAAGAAGGAAATGATATCAGGGATAAAGACATATGAAAAACATTTAATAACCTTCAGAACATATGGAAATTAATGATATTCAGAGTTTGCAGAATACTGAGATTTTTAAGCTTAAAATAATCTTCCTGCTGATGCGCAGTTGCTGGAGGGTTCCCAAAATGCCACAGAGAAAATTAGATGCAAGCAAAAAAAGCAAAGCTCTGGGACTCAGAGTAAGGGTGGAAATAAAGTGCAACCGTTTGTGAAGAACAGAAGAGAATGTGTGTTTATGCTCCACTTTTCTCTTTAGCCATTCTAACGGGTTTGGACAGCATTCTTTTCCATAGTTTATTTGTAAAGAGGAGTTCGACCGATTTTACTTTGTTATCTTTGAAGGTGCTCTACATCCTTAAGACTGTTTCATCTATGTATTTAACAAAGCCTAGATGGCAGAATGGCTTCTTCTATTTGGAGAGTCACAGGCTAAGGGTATAACTGGGGGTACAATGTTTGCCCAGAATGCATGAGGCTCTGAGTTTGATCCCCAACACCCCCTTTCCCAGAATAATTGGCATCATGGTGAGGTGGGTGGAGGGGCATCTCAGATCCCCAGCATGGGAACTCTCTTAAGAGCCAAAGCAGAAAGAGGCCTGATGGACTTGCAGCCCTGTCTAGCATGTCTGAGCGTGAGGAGAACTGTCACACTCAGAACACAGCATGGCACAATGGCTGAGGAAGAGAGCCCACTGGAAGCTTCTATTTGACCATATTACACATTCATCATCACCTCTTTCTGCTTGAAATGGTAGTTCAATTGGGTAAAAGAGCTTAGTGTAATACTAAATCCCAGAGGTGGGATTTTTCCAAAGACAAAGATCTCCAGTTAAAAAAAGGAAGGATGTCCCCAGAGTCTTGGCAGATGCACTCAACAATGAATATCTGATTCTCTTCTACCCATTTACTATAATTGAGTCAGAGCCTCAGAGTCCTTGAACCCTGTCTCCCATATAACTCCCAGAACTCCCTGGCAAGCTGTGTGCCTTCTACAGACAGTTAAAGGCAGGACAGAAAGCTTAGCTGACTCGGGACTCAGAGTGACAGGCACTCTTCAAAGAGCTCCAAGGTTCACAAAAATCACAGGAGTGTGATGGGGGTCACCAGTCAATTTTTGAATTATTAACACATGATTAACAATTAAAGAAAAATACTGATAAGCTATTGAGGCAATTAATTATTTAGGTGTATAAAGTACAAAGTAGAAAAAAAAGATTAAGTGCAGTGGCTAAAACTCAGGCCACTAAGGCAGGAAGGCACAAAATGCCTGTCATAAAACTTGATTTGTCTGAGATCAAATCACATCTGACTCCCAAGCCCCATTCCATGCTGCTGGAGTAAAAGTACAGTTAGTGCTTATTTCTTACCCTCTTCTGGAGCTATGCAAAGCTGTCTGAGAAGGAAGGGTTCCTCTGTGGAACTGATGCTTAGGGTTTCTCCTGCTCTAGGACACTGGGCTCCAGGCTTCACAGTGGGGCTGCATTCCAGGGACTCCAACTCTGAAGTAGGCTTGGGGATGGAAAATGTTTTCCTGAGGCTTAGATTTTTGTTGCACTTGTCCCTTCCCTGCTTTTCAAAGCCCAGGGGCAGCCAGCAGTGGAAGGAATCCCAGAAGTCCTCTTCACTCTAGCCAGCCAAGCACCACTTCAATTCCCTTCCTCCTCCTTCTCCTTCTCTTTCTTCCTCTCCTCCTCCTCCTCCTCTTCCTCCTCCTCCTTCTCCTTCTAATAAAACATCACCTTTTCTCCCATTCCTGCCACAACCCTCTCTCAAATGCCTCCTTCTATCTCCAAAAAATTTAGACTGTCGTGAAAGAGAGAAAAAAGAAGGAAACATGAGATTTTGTTCCAGAAGCTTCACATTTTCTACTCAGCAATACCAATTTTCTCAGAGGCAGGAAACACTAAAGCCAAGCCACGCCCCATGGAAGTGGAGGTAGAAAAGGTGATGAACGAATAGACATTATAAGACAACCCCAAATGCCCACCAGTGGACCCTTCTATCCCATTTGCCCTCCAGGAAATCTTTAAGAGGAGTGAGCATTAAGAGTCTAGAGGTGCTGATGAGGCCTGACACTAATTAACTATTAACACACACAGTGTAACTGGATGGAGGACCACTATGGGTTCTGATCTCCTCAGTGAGGATAAATCTTCCTAATGAGCTTGTGCCTGGTGCTCAAGTTTTAGAAAGTCCATGTGGTTATGTCAACCCAAGTAGGAAGAAATCAACTAAACCAAACCCCTAAACTAAGAATGACCTCTGTCATCATCCTGCTAACGAATTTCTCCATTACTTTGGGAAGATTGTTTTGGGTCTGCCCCTTATCAAAAGAGCAAGAGAGTAATTCTTGTGATTATACATTTCAGGCTTGCCTCCCTTCTATGTCTGTGACAGGTAGGACCCGTGTTGAACGTCTTTATGTCTTACCCATAGTACCTAGTACAGCGTGGTGCCTACTTCGTTTATGAAGAATAATTCTGGTAGAAGCGCTATCGTTTTCAGGCTGGACCTGCGCTTGGGTCAGGACCTCCTTGCTGTCCTCTGGTTGCCCAGAGAGGCCGAGCTCCAACCCCAGCTGCGCGGTTCCCGGCCGGCCCTCACCTCCTGCAAGTCCTGGGGCAAAGGCAATCTCCGCCCTCCCAGCAAGAGCTGAGCTTTGACCCTAGTAGGAACTGGCAGAGCATTTACAGACAGCTGCTTTATTCAGGAACGACCTTGACCTCGCCTTCCCTTGCCAAGCACGGTCTTCCTGTAATGAACAGCTCCCTGCTGGAAACAGCTGAGTCTCTCTGCTTCCGGAACAGTGCATGCATGTCTGAAAGAGAACGCTTTTGTAAACTCCATCAAATGCAGCAGGGTACGGCAGCCGAGAGTGAGACTGTGCAGAGTCGGCTAGGGGCCGACTCTGAGGCCGAGCAGGATGCAGGGAGCGGCGCGGTCGTCAGCAGCAGGCGCTGGAGCCTAGCGCGGTCCCGTGGCCTTGTGTCTCCTAGTCAGCGCTCCGCAGCCTCCTGTCGCCCGGGAAACCCTTCTAGTTTGCGCACTCTCGGGCCCGATTCGCGCTGCGAGTGCTCGGGCCCTTCCGCGGGGCGCTGGCTGTACCCCCAGCTTCCTCAAGACAGCCAGACCGTCCATCCTGTGTTTGAAAGCCCTGACTCCTCCCGCGCCGCGGCTCCGGGATCCGAAGGCCGCTGGTGGAGGCCGGGGGCCCTTATGCTAGGCTCGAGACAGGCCGTGCCGCCCGCGGGGCGCCTCCAGGTGAGGCTTTCAGCCCCGCCCTTTCCCTGAAGCTTATCCCTTTTGGGTCCAGTCAGTTCTGTGGAGCATTCTTCATGAAGAGCTTTTCCTTGATTCATCCTGAAACGCCTGCTCAGTCTCTTCCCACTATTTCCCCCTGGCAATTCTGAACTCACCAAGGACTCACACAAAATTAAACTTCTCGGAGGCAAAAAGTTAATTAAGATTCGCCTGCAGCACCAAAGACCATATCTAAAGATATTAGGCAGTGACTTACAGTTTTGTTTTTGGTCTATTTGAGCATGCCTTGCTTCCAATTACATAATGATCACATACCATTACATTACATGTAATACTGTAATGGGAAAGCGCTGTAGATTAGTACCTGATTGGCAGCTAGTCTGGTGTTGCCTGAAGGGCATACTGAGGGAATAAATGTGAAGTCAGGAGCATCAACTGGAATTATGAAAGAGTAATTTGTGAGAAACACTTAGTGGAGTACTGGTATCGGTTTGTATCCCTCCAAAATTCATAGGTTGAACCTTACCTTCAAGGTGACAGTTTGAGCAGTAGGGTCCAGTCATCCCATGGCCCACAGCTCATGTGGCTTAGTGTCCCTATAAGAGAGCCTGGAGAAAACAGTTTAACTCCTTTTGCCTCTCCTCCAGGCCCGGACCCCGGGGATGAGCCACTGCTGAGGCTCACCAGACTGCAGTCTGCTGGGGCTTTGATTTCAGGGCTTCCGAGCCTCCATAACCCTGAGCAGTGAACTCGTAGGTGCTGGCATGGATGTGGAAAGGGAGAAATCCTAATAAGCTGTTGGCGAGAGTGTAAGTTAGTATAGCCATTATGGAAATCAGTATGGAAATTTCTAAAAAAAAATTAGAAATAGAACTGCCTTCTGACTCAGCAGTGTCATTACTAGCTATTTATCCACATGAAGTCAGCGTGTTAAGGAGATAGCTATGTTCTCATGTATATTGGAGCACAATATCTACAATATCAGATCCACCACTGGTGGCATCAACAGATGAGAGGATAAGGAGAATATGGTTGGATACAAAGAGACTTATTAGCCTGCCCTAAGAAGGGGTAAGATCCTGCCATTTTCAGTAACATGGGTGAACTTGAAGATGCTATTAGTGAAATAATCCAGGCACAGAGAGACAAATACCACAAAACTGCACTCATTTAGGGGATCTCAAAAAATTGAACTCATAGAAGTATACAACATAATAGTGGGGACAGAAGCCAAGAAGGGCAGAAAGGAAGGGAGGGGGGAAGTGTCGTTCCCCAGGCACAGAATTACAGACCAGGGAGTAAAATGTTCTAGTCTATATCAAAACATTATACACTAGCGCCTTAAATCTGCATAATAATTATTTGTCTATTAAAACTTGAAATTAAATTTCTGTTGCTTATAAATTACCCTACCTAAGGTATTTTATTACAGTAGCCCTAAAGGGCTAACACATGGGAGATACATATCTGGGATTACAGCAGGGACTTTAGGAAGATGCTCTCAAAATTACTTAAAACTAGTCCAATAATCTGAGAGTAGAGAAAAGGAACATTGGTTTCAAGTATCAAATAAGTTTAGGTGCGTTTAATTCCTTACAGAATTCTGAGGCAGTCCTCAGGAGATATTTTAGTTTCTTGCATCCTAAACAGGACTCTGCAGAGATGAGCGATGTGACCTTAGCAGAACGACGAGGCGAGAGGTCAGGAGCCCAGATGGGGAGTGAATGTTCCTGACTTGGTCAGCTGAGCCCGGAACACACGATCAAACACGGGAATGCTTGCAGCGCACACTGCAGAGGTCTCGCTAGCCCATTTTGCTAGTTTAAGCTTGAAATGGTCATCTTCCTCTCGGTGTTATTGTTCTCTCTGCAGGACAAAGTAATTCTTGTGAGCAAAGAAAAGCCCATAATCAGTGCTTCCAAACTCTATTTTATTTCATCCATTCTCCTTGCAGATTGAGCAGGCTCTCGCCCGTCTTGGTCCCTGCCATTGGTCTGGTGTTTACGCTGGAGGCAGCCCATCCTGGCTTTTAGAAGTGGGGTGTATATTGTAGTCCAGACAAAGGATAACATACTATTTTAGTAATATGGTGCTCTTTTTTATCTGGCTGCTGAGACAAATCAAGGCACGCATATGTGGCTACATCTCTAAAAGACACTCTAAATTAGGAACAGATTGATAAATTGTTATTTAACTTATAACATAAACCAATCACTGTCAATTTTTTATGGCTATATGAGAAGCTTCAGAGTGACATATGTCTTGAGTGTGAGAAACTGGAAGCTTTAATTGCAACCTGAAAGCAGTACAGATGAGGTCTCAGGTCTGGAAGAGCCTGGCTGCAACCTGCTGTGCAGCTCTGCTCTCTTGGCTGTGCAGCGTGGCCAAGGAAAGTGATGCACACAATTCATACAGCACCACCAAAACTCTCACTTCATTATTGATGATTTTATGTTTTAGCATCTGTCATTTCTCTCAGGGCCTGAAACAGCTGGCCAACCTGTTTTTCCTTTGCCACAGAGTAATATCTACTCAGGTTTGTTGGACTGTGTGATGATAGAGGACATAATCAGCATCCCTGGGTATCTACAGGATATTGCATAGATTCAAATCCTTGGTGCTTGAGTCTTAGACAGGAAACCGCAGGGCTTGCACGTAACACATGCATCCCTCCTTTACACTCGAAGTAAGTCATCCTTAGGTTACTCATAACATAGTGTAGTGTAAATGTTATGTAAATGAGTTATACAGAATTATTTAGAGAATAATGACAAGAGGAAGTCCATCTTTATTGAACACAGATTCAGTTTATTTTCTGTCCTCTGTGGGCTGAATTTACAGATGCACAGCCCACAGAGAAAGAACTTCTAGTTAGCAGTATGAAATTTAGAATCAGCCAATTAGAGTTCGAGTCAGCTCTTCTACTTACTTTCTATGTGACGTTGGACAAGTTACTTTTCTTCCTTTGTGTCTTAGGTTAAATGATTGATATGGATCTATAACTATACCTATGTGTTATGGTTTGTGTCTAGTTGTCCCCTCAAAGCCTCATGCAGTCACTGGGGTAGCTTCTAGAGTTTGGGATTAATTTATGGTCCAATGCAGGGATTGTGGGTATGAGTGCTGCACCCACCCTGGAGTGGGTAATCTGCATACAATGTAGGGAAGGGAGAGAGGCTTTCTAGCTGGCTAAGCAGCCACCTCTCCCTTTGCTCTTTGCTGCTTTCCACCACTGCAAACTGCTGCTTTCTTCCATGTGCCAATCAACTTTGGATCCAGACAAGTATGGACTGAAACCTCCACTAACTGTGAGCTAAATAAACCTCTCCTTCCTTAATTCTGGATGTTGGGTATTTTGTCCCATTAATTGAGAGAAAAGTAACTGAGCCACTATGCCATTATCTATATCTATTTATCTCTTCAAATAATATCTGACATTGGTAATATATTTTAGAAACGGCAGTGATGTTTGCATATTTATCCCAGAAATTTTAAAGACTAGTTTTGAGTCCCCATGAGTGTTTTTTTCAACACTAGTAATTACAGATTAAGCAAAATGACTTCTTGCATAAAAGCCAGATAATCATTGGCAGTAGAATTTCAATGTCCTGTTTAGGTCACCAACTTATTTTAAGTTCTTGAAGAGATTTGTTTACTTCAAATGTGTTTATCTTCAAGAGGAGTTTGATCTTTTTGAAGCATGTATTCATTGAAGTCAACTATAAAATTATAGAATTTTGTTATAATAAACATTTATCTTTTCTTCAAACTGCTGCTCATTGTCTCTTTCCACATTTGATCAGATGTTAAAATTACATTTTTTTCCCTCTAATTTTGCAAACTAAGAATCTCTTAAAACCAACACTTTAAGACAAAAGCAAACACACACAGATATTTTCTCTTAGTGCTTTCCATTCACCAAACTCCATTTTTCTCTTCCTCTATTCATTTCTTTTGGTGTGTTAAAGGCTTACTTGTTGCAGATGTTGATGAAGCAGTCACTGAAAATGTTCCCCAGGAGGCTTTCAGTTTATCTCTCAAGCTAGGCAATTGCCTTAGGAAAAGAAATATTGGGTTTGCTCTGGAGAAGCCAGTGTGCCTGGAGCAACAGTAGAACACAGAAGAGCCAAGTGAAACATACCTGGAAAGGAACATCCAGCCACATTGAGTTTCTTGCTTCTTCTCAGGAAAACACATAATGTCCAGTACTTTTAGTGCTATAGGAATTCAAAATGACCACAGTCCTACAAAAATGGGAGATGAATATATTTTTAAAATATATGCCTATCTATGCAAATGAGCTCTTCTGATGCCATGTCATAGATAGACAGATTTCATAGGTCGATATCAGATATTCCTCAAATGGTCACCATGAATGGCAGTGAGTCTTGCTCATTTTTCTAGTTCTTTGCAGTTTAAGATCCTGTGACCTTAAAAAAGAGGAGAAAGGGATATAAGAAGAATTGAGATATGTTTCGTACATGAACCAACTCCCTACAAAGAATGTAGTCACTTCACACTCCAAACATGAAAAAAACACATGGAAAAAAAAATCAAGATTCTACATGAAGAACAAACATGCTGCAGCCTATGTTGCTCAGAAGAAAAAAATGTTTGTAGTTGTCTACAGGTAGAACAGAAAGCAAGAAAGAAACTATCTTCTATTTTTCAGTTGATATATGCTGACTCCCCATGAACACTTATTTATGTATGTATGTATGTATGTATGTATGTATGTATGTATGTATTTTGCGGTACTGGGGATTGAACTCAGGACCTTGCACTTGCCAGGCAAGTGCTTATTCTACTGAGCTATCTCTCCAACCCCCCAAGAACATTTATGAACTGCCCATCACATGTCTAGGGCTATGCTAAGCTATATGCAAACATGCTGCCATGCATGAGTGCTGTGTTTTTGCATACCCGACACTTGAACACACTTCCTATGTTCTTGGAAATTTCTTCACATTACAAACCTTGGGGATAGATCGACCTTACTGACTTTTATAGAACCTCATGTAAGCTTTAAGATTTACCTTGAGAAAGCCCATGGGGTATAACTGGAAGTCTACAAATGAGAGGCATGCTCTACAGACTTGAATACCTTGTGAGGCTTCTCCTGGAGTGGTGATGGCTTGAGCAGAGTTCAAGGAGCCAGCTGGGTGCTCCAGCAGGTGTCCAGGAACCACCAAGAGAGCTCAGAAGGGCACTGTGTCTTCTAATCTGATGAGAGTGGGCAGGGTTTCCTCAACAGCAAGTATGCAGTGTGACCTGAGACAACATTCCTGATTGTATATCCATAACCTTGTTCTCTAGCCTTCCTCAAATTCTGGACACAATGGAGGATCTTTTTTTTTTTTTTTTTTTTTTTTTTTTTTTTTTTTGTGGAACCAGGGATTGAACTCAGGCCCTTGTGCTTGCCAGGGAAGCACTTATTCCACTGAGCCATCTCCCCAGCCCCACAGTGGAGGATCTTAATTTTCTTCTTTACCTATATCAGTCAGAATTAAAATTGTTGCTTTCATATCACAACCCTTCATGATGTTTAAAGTGGCATCAGAAATGGCTGTATGCAATTGACTTCCAAAAACATAGGGGAATCTGGAATTGTTTGATATGGTTTCAAAGGGGTCTAAAGATTGTGAAAATCCACCTGCATATGAAGGTCTGAACTCTTGAAGCTAATGAGATGGAATTGTGATACCACTGCAAATCAAATAATATCTGCAAAAGCACTTAACCATTGCCAAATTATGGACTTTCTACAGTCTGAAAATTGATATGAGTAAGAGTAGATTCCAAGGTAGCTAGCTTCAAGGAACAGATTTGTTAATATGGCTATTCTTATCATGTGTTCTAGATTTAATGTGCTAGTCCAGGTGGTAGGAAGTAGTTCTAATAATGGTGGCTATGCTGAATGAAGCTGAGATGGCAGGTCTCCCTTGGTGCTCTGTAGAGAAAGTGTTCAAACTCTCTGAAGATGAGCACATGGGAGTGGATTCATCATATGCCACCTGCACACATCATGTCCCTCTGGTAAGTATGTTAATAACAGAAGCATCAACCCTTTTTTAAAAAAATTCTATATGTCTACTCTGCATGGGTAAGATGTTGAAGTGTAAATGAATTCTCTGTTTTTAATATGTGAAGCAATGTGGCTGTATGGTTTTCACACTAAGTAACAGAGTTCACATTAAATTTAGAAATCTTCAGCTATTGTCAATTGATCACTGGGGTAGAAAGGTGGGAATAAGTGTATGAGCTCTTGAAATATTATTCAATTTGGAGAAGTTAAAACTTAACCTGGTTAACAGAGGCCCTAATTAACAGAGCCACAGAATGGAGACTTAGCCTTATTTTATGCTCAGCTCTTACTAACAGTGACCATATAAAGACTAATACCACTGGAGATTTTTATTACTTATATTTCCTGAGAGCAGAGATCACACTGTCTCTCAGGACATACGAGAAGCACCAGTGTTAGTTACAAAGAAGAGAAGAGAGCCCAGGCCCAAGTCTTTATGGGGTTTCCTCAGGAAACCCTAGGGAAGAGTAAACACTAGGGTTGACCTCGTTTGAATAATGTAGATTCAGGGGTGGTCTCTGGTGTCTTGGCCTGGGCTCAGTGAGTGGAAGTATTGACTGGGTATGAAAGTTAGATAAAATCGGGTTTTATCTAACTTGGAGTTCTAGACTCTTGATTGGTTTGCATCTGAAAAGCATTCTCCAAGCTAAGCTGAGCCTTTTGCTTGTTTTAATAACTGACTAGCCATGGGAAGGGCAGTTTTTCCCAGCCAGCAAGATCTCAAAGCATCATATAATGCATCATGTGGGTGTAAAACTTGATTATTACAAATCCTCATTGTGTTAATTGGATTTTCACTGTTGTGATGTAATGCCTAAGAAGAAAGCTTGGAAGAGGAAAGGTTTCCTTTAGCTCAGCTGTCAGAGGGTTCAGTAGTTGGCTGGTTTGGCGACAATGGGCCTAAAGTGAGGCAGGAATCATGGCCGAATGTGCTGTGAAGAAATTTTCCACCTTGTTGCTGTGTCCAGGGAAGCTCTTGAAATTCCCTAGGTGCAGGGAAGGATGGCAGAGTATGAAGAAATGAAGAGGAGTCAGAATGTAAAAAGCTGAGGTCAGGTGGAACTTCCTCTTCTGGTGGGAGAAAAAGAACTGCTCAAGTACTACAGAGTGTTTATACAATCAGCAAGAGGTTGATAACAGGTGAAATCTCTCTCCTAATGAGAGTAAGGACCTGTACAACAACATGTTTGTCTGGCTGGCCTTGGGCCCTCTGTGTTCTCTGGGCTGGCCTTGCGTTAGCCCAACATGTGTGATTGATCTCCAGCCTAGCCCCTCCCCACACCTCATGGCATTCAAGCAGTGTGGAGTGCAGAGGACATGCTAGAGAGAGACAAAGAAAAGGGATGGGGACCAGACACAGTGCCAGGGTTACATCCTTAGGATCTACTCCTTTCATCTTGTCCCTTCCTCCTGTTTCCTTCACCCCTGTAATGCTATCACATTGGAATCACATCAGTGGGTTAATTCCTGATAAAGTTAGCCAGGCATAATTTAGCCAGCCTCCAAGGCCCATTAACAACCAAACCTTCAACATAAGAAAACTTTTGGGGGGTCATCTGGATCTCAACCATAACATCATCAAAGAATCAAACTCAAGTCCATGTTCAGACATAGAGTCTCCTTAGTGAGTGGAGGTCAGCTCTTCAGGACTGACCTGATTCAAGTTCACACTGCTTCTTCTTCCAGACTTCTCCAAAGAGGCCAACAGATAGGTGTCATGATGAATGATGATGGGAAGGAAAATATACAAACATTTTAAGGGTTATTGAACATCGGATAAAACCAATGCTAATTCCTAGAAACCAGGAGTGCTATCAGCAGAATAGGATTTATGAGGATTGGAAAATGAATAACTTTAATTCCCATTTTCCTTTGTTGTAGGCTCACTGAGATGTTAAATACTTTTTGTGATTATTCCCTGTCAAGTCTTTGGTTGTATGCAGGATGGTTGCATCATACTGTGTGGAATTATGACCTTGTATTTACTTGTGGATAAAATATGGTTTAAGAGAAGGGTTTGGATATAAGGTTGACAAAGGGTGGAATTGTGGTGGTTAGGGTAAAACATCAACTTGATTCTCTTTGGGATCTACCCTGGGGATTGCTGGAACACACTAATAGGTGTGTCTGGGTGGGTCGTGGAGGTGTGCCCTGGATTCTTCATCTGGTCTCCCCTATTCTTCTCCTCCTGCATTGCCTCCTCCTCTGCTTCCCAGCTGCCATGAACTACAAAGCTGTGCCATGCCCTTCTGCCATGCTTCTGCCTCGGAGCCTGCCAAGCAGGGACTGAACTTGTGGTGACTATGAACAGAACTAAACCTCTTTAATGCTGTAAGTTGGGGATGATGGCTTTTGTGTCTCAGCAACCAGAAAGCTGACTGATGCAGCAGTTTGTGAGAGTGTACCCATCATAGACATACATATCAGTAAGTAGATCCCTACAGTGGTTTTCTGCACTGGAGTACTGATGTCTATGGTAGGAAGGGCCAATGGAAATCCTTAGGATTCCTCCATGGCAAAATGATAAGCCAGTATCTTACTCTAGGGTGAGATCCCAGAGTTAAAAATCACCCTCAAAATCCTGCACTGTGCAGGGCTGCTCATCCTGTTGGATTACCCATCAGTTTACCATTTTTGGCTTCTGCTGAAGGTGGTTTGCCTGATGCACAAGAACATCTGCATATAGCCCCTATTCCTGATGCATTCGCCTTACTTAAGAATATCAATAAGTCCTCTGGTTACGGGGTATGCAATTAGTAACTCAGTGAAATCTTCTTTCTCTCAGGAGCTAGCAAACTGATTCTTAAAGGACCAGACTGTAAATATTTTAGGCTTGTGGAGTCTTTAAGTCTGTACTATAGTTGCTCAGCTCTTATTTTTATAGTGCAAAATCAGCCATGGATAATACATAAGTGAGTGGGCATAGGTGTTTCTATAAGGTTTATTTAAAAACACTTGGCCCTGGGCACAGCTTAGCATCTTCTGCTCCATGCCCATAACCAATAAATACCAAAAACAGTCTTCTCCAGCCTGGCTAGGACACAGGTCCATCTTTGTCAATGAGGGTGTGGCAAAAGCTCTTCTGCTAATAGAGATGGCTGGGCCAGGGCATTTTTATTCCAAGATAACTTGGTCTATGATTCTATGGTGTTTACAAATTTCCAACCCTTTTCATGATTTTTGAAGAGTATAGAAAGAGACTGTGCAACACCTTACCTGCCTATGAAGTTTAGTCTCAAGCTAAAACCTCTCCTTTCACAATATTGGGTGGAAATTTTATTGTATGCATAGAGTTACAAGTTTCCATTTTGGTGGCTTTCCCAAACAAAACTTAATCTACTATAAGGTGACTTGTTAGAAACACACTTCCAGCAACCTATTCAGCTAAAAATAAAATAATAAGTTTTGACCCCATTTAACTCTTTCCTATATTCACACTTCTTTTCCTGAGCTTTTCAGTTGTGTTGGAACATGTGATAGCTATTTTAGCTAAGAAACTTCAAATCTGGTATTTCTTAAGAAGATGTCAGTTAAGCGATCTTGTTAGTACACCTTGACATTCTGGGTTTAATTATTATTTCTGTGGTTTGAATGTGTTCCAAATTCCCAGTTGGAAACTCATTACCTGGTGCAGCAGTGTTGGGAGGTGGGCCTAGGAGGAAGCGAGGGGTCCTGAGAGCTCAACTTCCTTTCCTGGACTAAGGTCACTGTGTCAGTTATGGATTTCTTATCTCAAAGTGGGTTGTTACAAAAGTGTTCTTGTTCCTTGTGCTTTCCCTTTCAAATGTGACCCAGCAATGAAGGTCCTTACCAGGCCCTTGGACTTTGCAGCCTCCAGAGTTGTGAGCCAAATAAACATTTTTTCCTTTATGAATTACCCAGGATATGGTCTTTAGTTATAGCAGTGGAAAATGGATTAAGATAGTTATACATTTCAAAATTTCAGATATGAAATCTTTGTTTCACAAGGGAATGCCTAGACTTTTATTGGCTTTCTACCAATTTTTTTCTATTGAAATCTGATTTATCCTAGTACAGTCACACCAACAGATCTGAATTACTGTATGGTGACTCTATTTATTACTGCAGAACTGCTAATGTCCCCACTTAAACAGGAATCCTGGATTCCAGACCAGCACAGGGCTAGAAGGCAAAGAGGATAGATTCCCTGTCAATCATTTTGCTACACCATGTTCTAAAGCTGTTTAGCATTATCCCTTAGTTGCTGTTTCAAATAGACATTTTATAACCATAAGTCAAAGGCAGCCTGCCCACAATGCAGAAAAAACTGGCCCTGGAGGTCTGGGGAAACTCTGTGGTTGGATATATATTTAAGTTTCTGTTGTTTGAATATATCTCATTACTCATTCTGAGTGACCCTATCACTTATCCCATTAAAATGATCAAGCTCACCACAGAGTGACTAAATGGAAATATATGGTTCACTTTGTCTATAATCCCTCCTCATGAAACAAAAGTGCTTAAATACCCAAGACAGATTTCTAAGTCCATTACTCAATGGCTGTAGCTTAACTGTCTTCCATCTTAGTTGCTAAATCTTAATTAACTTTGCTGAATGCTGGAGTCTCCCCTACGACATATTGTGTCAACCAATGTTGTGTAAATTTTTCTCTTAAGCCAATTTGTGGCAAGATGTCCCCAATAAATTATAAGAGTGAGAGAAGAGTTACAGGTGGAGAGAAAAAGAGAAGGAATGAGAGCCAAAGAAGATAATGATATCCAGGAATTTATGCCTAAAATGTTTGATATTCAGACGTAGTGAGGTTAAGCTTAACAGCCTAGGTTGTACGGTAATAACAATAAGCTTGTCTTCTGGATGGTTAACAACCTAAGTTTGCAAACCAAATTACAGAAAAAGGGCTGCAAGGAAAGCCAACTTTTTGGCCCTAGCCTTCCAAGGTCAATTAAGACTCAGGACATATGAGAACTTGTACTGTTACATCATGTAGCTCAGCAGTGTCCCAAATTTTCTGATCAAGGAGATTATGCGGCCAAAGAGAAAAGTGATCGATGATGTAGAGTGTGCCTAAGGAGAGTCACATGGAGAGAAAACATTCTCTCAGGCTTTCACAGAGAGCACATTGGCCAAGTAATGGCCGTGATTCATCCACATGGCTGACACTGACAAAGGATCTACAATCTGAGGTACAGGATCTCAGGATGAATCCTGAGGGGATTTGACTGGCCTGATCAGACCCAAAAGCTACAACTCTTGTTGCATAGGTCCTGCTTTACCTTGGTCTTAACCATCCAGTAGAAAAGTATAAAAACGAAATATGAGAAGTAAAGCCATGCTGTTATGTTGAGTTGTGGGGGACTCGGGTCAACAATTTCTGACATTGCCAGTAAAGCGGAAGACCCAATACTATTATGGGCTACTGGACTCTTTTAGAATATTTTGCTGAGCTTAAACACTTATAATATTCAAATAACAGAACTTAACAAAAAAGGGGTATACAGATGAATGTCCATTTTGTATCTCTGTATACAAAGGGGTTAGGATAGATGTATAGTTACATTCTCTTAATGAATAGAGGGATCTGTTCTAATAGTGTTTGTAAATAGGATATCATGTCTGCATCTTGTACAGCAATTAACCACTAGTAAGAATGTATGCAACGTGTTTATTATTGAAACTGTCCTACCAATTTGATTTGAAACTGTCTCATTGCTATTTGTTTCTCAATAAAATTATGAAAAAAAAAAGATAATGACTAGGTTTCTATACAAACCATCTTAGGAAATTTGAGCATTTCAGTTATTATCATGACAACCCAAATCAGCATAGGTGAATAGACTGTTGAGGTCCATTTACATCACTAAAGTAGCTGTGCCACGGTGGTGCATTTTGTGAATGTGAGTTAGACCTCAGATATGAGTTGCTTTTGAGCGCAAACTAGCAGTGACCTCAATCACACCTAGACTGCAGACCCCAAGGTAAGACATTCTAAAGGTATCTCCCCTCCACTGAGAGCAGGGCAAAGACAACATGCAAAGAAAGAAAATGCTTCTCTTTATACCTGCTCTAGAAAGAGTTTTCCTCTGGTTTCTCTCAATGTCAAGGCTAGAAATTTCAGTGCACAAAAATCAGGGGAAATTCTCGGATATTACCGGGCAGCCAACCTTTATCAATCTATGTGTACTGTAAGAATAAGAAAGTCTTTTGCAGGATTTATATATCAGAATCAGCTGCTTGCTATCTGAGAAGATATTTGCAATTGGGACAGACAAGGACTCCCGGTGTCTATTATCTGTGCAGTGTGTTTTGAGTTGCTTTGCGTTTGCATCTGAATGAGTTATGTCTCATCCACCTCTTCCTTGTGGATTTATTGCCATTGGATGACTCTCCTTTTCACTCTGTAAAACTTGAATTTGAAAAAAAAAGTTAAAAAAGACAATTTTATGTATTTTTTACAGGGTCTCACTACACAGCTTGGACTTGGAGTGATTTCCCTGTCTCAGCCTCCCCAGTGCTGAGATTTCAGGTGTGCACTACCACACCTGGTCTTGGTGGCCAATTTGGCATGCCTGGGTTTGGGCCTGCATAGCATGAAGTACCAGGGATCAGACCTGGGTCCTTGTACGTGCCTAGGCAGGTGCTTAGACCACTGAGCTATCTCTGTGGCCCTGAAAAAAAAAGTTTGGAAGTTGAATGTTTTTCATATTCAACTCATTAATATTAATATTTTCATAAAAAGAAAACTTATTTTGCAAAACCTCAAATGAAATAGGTATGTTTACATATTCAGGTTCTTAAAATACATTCTTGCTGGGTGACAATCTAATGTAGAGTTAGATGCTGTAACTCTTTGGGGAAGGACCTTGGGAAACTGGGTGGAGTGCTAGAGGATGAGATTACACCTCACACTCTCAAGCTCGCCTGCATTTTTTTCCCTCTCATCACCTGAGCACCTGTTGTGTGAGGAGTGCAGCCTTCCATGGGTGTGGAGGAACATGAGCAACACCTATGTCAGCCTAAATGTTTGAAGGGTGGCTGGACCTGTGAGGGCCAGATGATGCTGTGCAAGAGGAGGGACTAGCCAGATGAGAGGGTGGTAGCAGGTTGTTTCTGCTTCCAGATGCAGCTTTCCCTGGGAGGACCCACACATTAGATATGTAGCTCTGGAACTCCAGTTAGAACTAGAGTGATCCTGCTGCACATTTAACAGAGCACAGGCTCTGGGGGCCCACTGGTGGCCATAGCAGTGACTTCTCTGGACACAGGGCCAGGACCTCTTCATTGCATGGAAAGATTCTTGATTATGGCTCTAAACATGGGCTCAGGAACACTTCCCCAACTTGAACAGTTGCAGAAGGTGATGGCATTGTCCATACTTGTAGACAAGAAACTAAGTTTCAGTGGAATGACTAACCTAACTTGACTAAGGAACATGTAGAAGAGACTGTAGGGAGCCAGGAATAGATGACTTGGGTGCAGGGGTATACCTGGGATGCCTGTTGCTCCCATATTGGCGAGGAGACATTGTCCTCCATGAGCCTCAGTTTCCCTCTCTATTGTTTGATATTGCAGAGGCTTCCTAGAGGCTTGTCATTCCAAGAGGCTGAGGGGAAATAGCTACATACAAGACTTGGATAAGGATGGGGAAGGCCCTGACTGTGGCTCAGACTGGCAGTCATTGACTCTCTTGACTCCAACCCCAGACCCTTCTCCTCCCTCCCTCTCATGAGGGCATTGTCTGCTGGTGCACCTCAGAGGTGCACTGAAGTGTGGAATTAACTGCAGAAGGTTGGTTTTGAGCTCTCCATGATATTTGCAGGATTCCAGGTCAAAGTACACATGCCTCAGTGCTTACACTGATTACATCAAGCCACACACTGTTAAGCAAAAGATGCTCTATTCCCAAATTTAAAATGAGATGTAGCCAGGACAAGATCCAGCCATGGTGCTGGTCACTGATGCGCATCTGAGGAAGCAGACTGCTCCTCACGGCTGTGCTTGTGGTTGTGAGTGTGTGTACCCTGCCTACGTGAAGTAGTTATGGGCCCAATCCAGAACAATTCAATGCAAATAAAACAGGTGGGGTTTGTGTAAGGTACTTTGCAAAAAGACTTATTTGATTTTAATGCACAGCCAGGAGTGATAAGCCTTGACCCACTGCCAAAGGACCTTATTCTCTTAGGAAGCTCTTGACTCTCAGTATGTCAGATTCTAAAAACATTCCCCTCAGAATTTCAAAGTTTTGTTGTTTTCACATGTGCCTCCTAATAGCTTCCCCATTTCACCACCGCCAGACTGTCCTCTGCCCAGAGACCTGGATGTTGAGTTTTGGAGGGCTCTGTGCTCTGAGCGCCTTCCTCCATCCTGAGAGGCTGTCACTGGTGAGTCTGCAGCTCATGGAGGACCTGGCTCCCCCAGCTCAGGTGTTCCCATCAACTCCAAGAAGGAAAATATGTGAACTTGAAGGGATCTTGTTCGGTCTTTAGAGAAGCTCAACAAGGTTTTCCAAACATTTCCTGTTTCCTAGAGTCATTTTAGTATATAAACGGCCTTCTTCAAACACATGGAGCCTCAGTGCTCTCAGATGTGGTATGGTCATTAGGCCTTACTCATTGCTTTTAGATTTTTTTTTCAATTAATTGCTTTATTTTTTTTTTCATGGCCCTAAATTTATGACTTTAAGATTGAGAATAAACAAGACATACATCTTGTTTTAGTGGAACTGGTTTTATGTGACAGAAGGGATGCAATTTCCCTATGTTCTGTTATCCTGTCTTTTCTTTAAGCTCTCAGCCCACTCTTAAAATAGCAGAGAAGGAAATATTCTTTTTTTTTTTCTCCTTAGAGAAAAGAGAGCTATTATCTCTCACTCCTTCTGGCAGGGTCCTGGCTTCTTTATGTGCTTGGAACTTAAAGGGAATAGAAATGTTCCTGGAGTTAGTGGGTCTTCCTCTTGGTAAAAATTGAATTGGGGTAGAGTTCCAAAAATAGTAGTTGTACAAGGTAAAGCTCATTGGCAACAAACTAGGAGAGCACGGTGAAGTGAGTTCAAGGCTGTGACTCCTCGCAGTGTGGCCACTCAGGTACATGTATCTGAGCGGAGTTTGCACTCAACATTACTAACAGTATGGACAGGACAAATACCAGCTAGCAAGGTGGGAAGTGGTGAGCACATGCTTTCCCTGCTGTGGAAAGGAGATTCAAGTTCCCAGTGGCAGTGACTTCAGTGCTTAGACCAAGCAAAGTCACCTTAGGCTCAGCAGGCACGTCCGATGTCTTCTGCATTGTGGAATGGTGCTGGCTCTTTTGAACTTGTGAGGTACTTAATGCTTACTCTCCCAGGAGCCTCTGAAGAGCAACTGAAAAAGGAGTATAATGGTTGACATATTGTGTCAACTTGGCCTGATTGCCTCTTGATTTCATACACTGGGCCTTGGGGTCCCGCCAAGCTGGGTGAGGAGGTCCTGCCATAGTTCATGGAGGGGGCCCTTCCAAAGGGGTCAGCTCTAGGGCTAGGAGGGCCCGCCTCAGAGTGACTCAGCACAAAAAGGGTATATAAAGGGGTGGAGGAAGGATTCTGCATTCCACTTCTTCAGAGGAATTTCAGTCTTTACAGTCAGCTTGGACTTCGTCTCCTGTCTTCCAACACAGACTCTTTAGCCTGTAGCTTGAACCCTTCAGCTTTCTGTCACAGATTCTTCAGCCTTCCATTGCAGACTCATTGGCTGACTAATAGAGACTTATCGTGAGCTTCAGCCCTTGGAACTGAATCCTTCAGTCTCAGAGTTAGCTGGAAAGCAAGTTTATATGAAAAAGAACTTCAGAGACAATTTACCAGGGCTGACATCTGCTGCTCAGCTTGTGAATTCTGGGTGGTGCTCACTCCCCTCAGCAGTGATGTGTGGATGAGAAAGATGCTTACTCTGTTAAGACCTATTGTGCCTTGGCATGCCATATTCCATGTGAATATCTTTTCACAGCTCTGGTTGGATGTTCATTTCCTTTCCTCCCTGGGTGAGAGGTTCCTGATGTCTGGGCCATCTCCATACTCTGCAGGCCTTACAAGTCCTAAAAATACAGTGGTAGTCCCATGCTCCATTCCTCTAGCTGTGTGGTTAGAGTTGCTATGTGGTTTCCCTGCCAAAAATCCTGTCTCTGTTTGTCTATTTAACATTCAGCTACTTTCAAGCCAACCAATACAGGTTTTCTCTTCCAGAGTTAATTTTTTATTTTTTATTTTTTTTATTTTTTTTGGCTGAGAAGGCATAAGTTTTTATTTTTTTAAATTTTTTTTTCAAAGTTTTATTGATAAACAGATAGCAATGAGACAGTTTCAAATCAAATCAGAAG
>NW_004524687.1:6933370-6941958 GCF_000260255.1 Octodon degus
GCATAGGTCCTGCTTTACCTTGGTCTTAACCATCCAGTAGAAAAGTATGAAGACGAAATATAGGAAATAAAGCCATGCTGTTATGTTGAGCTGTGGGGAACTCAGGCCAATAATTTCTGACCTTGCCAGTTAAACAGAAGACCCAATGCTATTATGGGCTACTGGACTCTTTTAGAATATTTTGCTGAGTTTACACACCTATAATATTCAATACCAGAGTTAATTTAGACTCTACCCTAAAGTGGCAACCTTCATTCCTATCTGACCTGGCCACTCCTTGTTAAACTATTAGTAGATCAGATTCCTGGACTCCTCGACTTACACATGAGCAGGTCATTATTCTTGGCCTCATGTTTTGTGCTTGTCTCTGAGGGTGCTTTCAGCAGTTTCCCAGCCTTGGGCATGCAGTGTCAGATTTCCCCTTGGTGCCCACAACCATGAGTAGGGGGATTTCTGTTCTTTACTAGGTCTTTACCTCTCCTCTGAGTTATGGCTTAGAAAGTGCCCCCACGTTGAAAGCTAAGGAGGATGTGAATTCACCACATGTGTGTCACCTCTTCCAAACTGTTTTTCAACATCTAAGAGTACCCGCTCCATGCACAGTAAATCCAGAGCCTGCAACACTTTCATGCCTGAACTGGAAGTCAGCCATCTTTTAACTTTAAAAATGCATTTCAACTTATGAGTTCATCTTTTCTTTTCTTTTTTTTTTTGACAGGGTCTTGTTATACAACTTGGGCTGAACTTGTGCTCACTTTTGTCACTCCTGGCCCAGTCTCAAACTTGTGTGATCCTCCTATCTCAACCTCCCAAATGCTGGGATTACAGAGGTGTGTCACCAGGCCCAGTTCCAGGGCCAGAACATCGTGGTGCCTGGGGATCTGGGGCCAGCATGGTGTGCAGGTCCGGGGTTTGAACTCAAGACCTTGTGCTTGCCAGGTAAGTACTTATGCTTCTGAGCTATCTCCCCAGGCCCTGTGAGCTCATCTTTTGATACTGTTTATTTAATTTTACTACTCTAACTGTACTTGTGTTTTTGTGACAAAACAATTTATCTTGGAATTATTTTAGGCATTTGTTGATAGTTGAAAACTTGAATAGGATGTCGGGTGTGGTAGAGGTCTATAATCCCAGCACTCAGGAGGCTGAGGCAGGAGGATTGCTTCATGTTCAAGGCCAACCTGGGCTTTACAGTTAGTTCAGAGGCAGCCTGAATTATATAACTGTACAGCGAGACCATGTCTTCAAAACAAAACAAAACAAAACAAAACAACACATCCCCAAAACTTAAATAGGAATAATTATTATGTCTACTATGGTTTGGTGCTTTTGCAAAAGGAACAGCACAATGCAGGATGCATTTCATAATAGTATTTTATAATCACTCAAGGAATCATATACAAGAGTGCAGGAAATCTGTCCACACACTAAAGACCCAAGAATCCATCTGAGGGCCTGGATCTTTATATCCTGCATGAATCCAGCTAAAAATCTAGAGCCCATAACCATACCTCTCACAAGTCCACCTGGAGTCCTAGAGCCCATGACAATGTCTCATGCAGGCCTACTTCATGGATTCATGCTAGGAAGGCTCAAAGGTCAGCTGTGGAAACTAGAAAGTCTATGTTAGCAGGATGAAGGATCTATACTAGCGGGCTGAGGGATTTTAACTGGAGCTAGGAAGCAACACTCAAGGTAAAAAATGGAGCTCCCCCCAAAAGTACCACCACCATATCAGCAACAGTGGAGTCCTGAGCACCTACAGTGATGAGGAGAGCTGAGTTCCCATCAGGAAAGCCAATGGGACAAGCTTCTCCAGGAGACTGAGAAGTGAGCCATCTTCTTCTCTGGAGCCAGGAAGCAGTGCTCAAGATGAGGACTAGAGCTCCCCACAAATGAACCACAACCATTCTCAGCAACAACAAGGTTCTGAACTCCTCCAGTGACAAGAACAGCCAGATTCATCTGGAAAGCCAACATGACAAGGTCCTCCAGGAGAATAGCCCTAGAGAACCAGCAGGCTGTAACAGCTTCTCCAAACATTATCCCTAACAGCCTCTAAACAATTTCTCCTAATCTACCTTTTATACTGCTGGAAATAATCCTTAGAGAGCCTCCTACACCCAGCACCACACTAGTTCAATTCAACTGGGTGTAATGACTTGATCACCCATTAATAATCCACTACAATGACTTTCTGTGTGTCTACCTTGTGGGGCAGATAGTCTTTGTCTCTTGATACTACTTGGTTGATCAGCATGGTAAATTTTCCTTAAGCTACACTACTTGAAATATTTTGGAATCTGAAGGACTGAAGTGCTATGATGCACTGTTACACAGTCATAGACTAGGTTAATTATGACTTAAGCCAACTGGGTTCAGAATTGGAGCAGATAATCAGCAATTAATTTCTGAGTGAATTTGTGATGGGGAATATAACTTCAAAATTGTTAGATGTCAGATGTGCTAAGTTCATGGTCTCACAACAAGGTACGAATTTGAGAATCAAAGGAGGAAGTTAGGAAACTGTTAATACAAATAAGAAGGAGATTGAATTTCCTCTGGAAAGATCTTGGATTTCCAGACAGGTCATGAGTGGGTTATCACTGAGGCTCTTTGTTAGGGGTAGTTTATGCAGCAGAGTTGACATGGGTACAACATGAGTCAAACTACAGTGGATCTATAGGATTATAAGTACAGTTATTTAGCTGATATTGTACAATAGAGAAATGAGTCATGTAGCACGGGTACAAGACAAAAACAAAAATGTTCCAGGGGAGGAATGAGAGGATGCATCTATGCTTTTCTGGGCTAACTGGACCAGGTGGTGCTAGTTGCAGTGTAGTCCCAAGCTCCTGTTTATCTCCAGAGGGGAACATGGCTTCATCTTGTGATCTTGCTCTCTTCAGATCCACTGACAGCCACAGTCTTGATGAGTCTTGGCCTCTGTGCTGACTTCCTCGAGATCTCATCCCTCTCTAACTATATCTTACTTTCTAAATTAGCTTTTATAATAAATTATCATAGATGTGTGGGTCCCTATTGAGAACGGGGCATGTTCTCTAGCAACACATATCCAATAATATAGGGAACAGAATTTAAGAACTGTCACCAATTGCACAACTGGAACTTCTATGTGATGACATAGACTAAGCTCCTGGGTATTGGGAATCTTCAGTTCTCTCTCCAGGTCTCTCTTGAGTCAATGGACATGATTGCTAATGGCACTGGGGCTGTAAACAGAATGGCACAGAAGACACGTGGGGCATGTGAGTAGGAAATGTCAATCTAAGGAGCATCTGTGCTAAAGCAGGAGGAAAAGGACAGGAAGGACATCACACTAGTGAAATGAAATGAACCACATAAACACATAAACACATTCTGAGAAGTATTGAAAGTGAGTTTCACTGGGATAAAAGATTTTGTGGAGAAAGACAAGGAGAGTAGGGAGAGGGAAGGAGGGACAAACGGAAAGGGAGAGGGAGAGGAAGAGTGAGACTGAAACATCAGGAGAAAAATGTGCAAAATTTTGGAATGTGTGCATTTCTATCCCCTAAAATGAGAGAATACAAGAATAACCCAACAAACTAAACATTGACCTTCAAGTCCTATACCTTTAGTTTCCTTAGCAATAGAATTTATTCTCCTGTTTCCTAATGTAATTAAAATGAGAAAAAATAAATCCAAGTAAAGAAAACAATAATTAAAATTAACACGTATGTAATCTATGTAGTCCACCATAAGTGAAATTCCAGGAAGAATTTTAAGTACCTTTGTGTCTCAAAAACTAAGAAGGGGGTGCTTGGGAGATGGCTCAGTGGAATAAGCACTTCCCTGGCAAGCGCAAGGCCCTGAGTTCAATCCCTGGTTCCGCCAAAAAAACCAAACCAAAACAAACAAACAAACAAACAAACAAACAAAAAAACCCAAAAAAACAAAACTAAGAAGGTAAAGCATTTCTAAAAGTTTGTTTTCTTTCAAAAAAATTTTATCAATATGTTGTAAAGTAGTACTTCTGGAACATTAATGTGTTTATGAATCACTTTCTTTCTCTGAATGTAAGTTGTTTAGAAAATCTTTTTTGACTTTAGAAATTCTGTGTGTATAGCACACTCTGTGGTAGTGCTGATCTTGCTGATGTGGGACCACAATTTGAAAAATAGGATATTCACTCTCTTTGGAGGTTTTGGAAGCTAGGAATCTGATGGTTTCCACCAACAGCTTAGTAAGTGGAAATCGTTATGTCACTGTTTGCTATGGCTTGGATCTTACATGTCTCCAAAGGCCCAGGTGCTAAGCCTGTGATTGGCAGCCTACTGGTGCTATTAGACAAGTGTGGCGCCTTTAGAAGACAGGGCCCAGTGGAAGGAAGTTATGTCATTGGGGGTGTGGCCTCAAAGTGTATATTGGGAATCTGGTCTCTTCCTCTTTCCCAGCTGCCACATGTTTCTGCCTTGATGCACTATGCTAACCCCAACTCAAAAAACAGGGCCAAATGACCATGAACTGGAACTTATGAAATCATGAGCTGCAACAAATATTTTTTCAAGTTTATTCTCTTATTTGGTTATGACCATCAAAAGTTGACTAGTATGAATCATACTATATTCTCTTATTTATTTAAGCATATGTGCTGAACCTGGAAAAGGTGATGCTGTGTCTCACTCTTCTGGTACTCTTCGATTCTATCAGTCCAGGGCTTGGGCTCACACAGAATCCACAGAAGGATGTGAAGTCAACAGATTGCAGCATTTTTCATTATCTGTTCAGCACTCTACTGAGATGGCATTTAGTACTTTCCTCATTGCTGGGACAAAATACCCACACCCTCAACTTAAGGGAGGAAAGATTTATTTCACTCACAATTTTTAGGGAGTTCAGTGCATAAGCAGCTGGCTCTAAGGAAGGATAGCACATGGCAGAGGAGCCACAGTTCATGGGGGTGGAAGACAGCAAAAGCAACAAGTAAGAAAAAAGTGGGAGACAAATATCCTTCTGTCCCTTCATATATTGTGTTCAGTCCACCAGGATTAGGGCAGTGCCAATCCAATTTGTGGACTGATCCAGCCATGACCCACCCTTAATCCCAGTACTCTCAATCTCAGCATTACACTATGAATCAGTCACATACTCTAGATCCAGCCACCTCTGAAAAAGTCCTATGAGCACATGTGGGCTTGGTGGGGGGGGGGGACAGCTAGACACAAGCCATAAAAGATGGTGAGATAGTTATATGTCCTGTGTGAAGGAGACTTAAGGTTGACATTACTATTGTTTTAATAATGAGAATATCTACACTTTTGGGGTAGCAAATGCTTTATGCCTTTTTGAGAAAGCATTCTAAATGTATCATTCTTGTGAGATCTTCGTGGGTTTCTTTCCCAGAAGATAGATGGTCATATGAGTCATGGCAGGGCACATTAATCCACACAGCAGGAAAGAACTCAGCACACCTTCCACGTTGGGAATGACTTTCTTTCAGAGAGCTGGAATTTAGCTGAGCTTAGCTTTCTGCTAGAACTCCAGGAGAGAGTTGAAAATGCTTGCCCAGCCTAGTGACAGGTGTGTCTCAGGGGATTTGCAGCCATGTGTCATCCTTCTTTACACCTCCTTTTCCTCTTGATCTTATCATTGGGTGGGCTATTTAGCTTGCTTTGCTTAGCTACCACATCTTACCCTAACATTCTTAGCTGTTCAAGGAAGCTTGAAGTACTGTGCACTGGCTTCCAAAGCTTCCCAGGCAAGCAGCAGAATAAAGAAGCAGAAACAAAACAACATGAACACAACAACAACAACAATAACAAAACAACGGTACACCTGGGAAAAAGTAACATTGAATTCTCACTGTGAATGGGATTCTCACTGAAGTAAAACCCCAGATAAAGGTGGGTGTGGTGGCACACACCTGTGATTCCACAACTGAGGAGGCTGAGGCCGAAGGTTCGCTGTGAGTTTGAGGCTGGCCTTGGCTACATAGTAAATTCAAAACCAGCCTGAATTGCATGGCAAGACTCTGACTCAAACAAACAAACAAACAAACAAACATCAAAACTCAAAAAACCTCCCCAAACAACAACAAAAACCCCAGGTTATTTTATGATGGTGATGTCCTGTGAAACCTGGAGGTGAGCCTGCATTTGTAAGGGAACTGGCAAGTGGTGGGATGGAAAAGGCCGGGCTCAAAGGCAGGAAGGCTGCTGCGAGCAAAGGAGGATGCCACGGACTGTCTTCCCAGAGTGTGCGACCCGAAGCCTGAAGGAGGGGTGGACAGCTCTGACAAATAATCCTTCATGCTTCTCACTCATGGCTTATGAATAAACCCAAAGAAACGTGGGAGGCAGATTAGAAGGGAGACATCTTGTTTGCCTCCCAGGGCTGCCCTGTGGCTAACATAGATTGGGAAAAGGAAGTGCTGGGAGAAGAACTGACTCTCCGATTTACTGTGTGGGATGTGACAGCCCTGGGTCTCTCAAGACTCCTGTCTCTGTCAAGTCTCCCATTGGTCCTCCCTAAAACATTGGAATGAGCTGCAGGCAGCACACAGCTGTGGCTTGTAGTTCATCTGTGTGTCATATGATTTTATCTTTATTTATTTATTGAGGTTTTTCTTCCCCTTCATAATTTCTTCTTTACCTCCTGGATGTTTCCTCTTCCAGTCAGACCTCAGGGCATCTGAGCTTGAATGTAGGTTATTACAAGCAGGAGGTGGAAAATTTAGTTCCTTGGCTTTGGAGGTTCAACAACTTGTTTTGATTTCTAAGTACAAAGCCTTTTGGTTAACAAATTTTGCGCATGAGAGGTCAGCTGGGAGGATTTTTTCCAATAAAAGTCAGTTATTCTTGTTATCTCCAACTCCACAACGTGAAGGTTTCCAAGGATGCTCAGTGGAGGAGTTCAGGCTGTCGTGAGGGTCAGTGCTCCCGTGAGGCCTTCCCAGGCAGCTGAATCCTTCTGAGGGAGGGAACATTTGAGCTCAGAGAGGATATGAGCTGTATTCTCTGTCTATACTTTCTTTTAAAACTTTTTTCTTCGAATTTTATGAAAAAAAATTCATAACCAAATAATGAGAGAACAGTAGTTTTTATACTGTTTTGTTATCGTCAAAATAGTTTATTCTTTTTCCCCCTGCGGTACTGGGGCTTGAACTCAGAACCCTGCACTTGCCAGGCAAAAAGTAGTTTACTTTGAAGTAAGGACAGAAACCAAAAAGATTCTTACAAAAAAAGAAAGAAATAGTAACACAAACTTTCTTTTCAACAAACTAAGATAAGCTATTAGTGTAAATGAAACAAATTAGCATATATATTGACTTTTTAAAATGATGGAATGTACAACTTGGGACGTATGTGAATTTGTTCTTAATTTCTACTTATCTCTGTTCTGCTTGGTTTTTTACTTGTGTACATACATTTATAGTGTTTCTTATTCTTGTTTTGTTCCATTTAATATGATATTGGCAGAGGTTTGGTCATAAATGGGTTCTATTGTGTGAGATAAAGATCTTTATGCCTATCTTCATTTTTTTAAAATTATAAATCTATTTATAGTTTTTAGTTCCTTCTAATAGTGTCAAAATATAATTTTTAACAAGTTAAAGACATGGCTGTGTGAATACATGGTAAGTGTGTCACAAAATTAATTTAACTCATTGATTAAGGAGTCAGATGGATGGTAAAGCTAGCTGAAGGGGAAACATAAGAAAGGGCTGGGGTTGTGGCTCAGGGGTGCAGTTCTTGTCTTGCATGCACGAGGCTATAGGTTTGATCCCCAGTGCCACATACACAAAAAGATTAACCAAACATAAGAAAGTGACATATAACAAAGTTCTGCGGGATAAAAAAAGTTGTAAGTTTTCTGACTAATAGTAATTAGCAGCCTATTGTTCTTTTTCTAAGAGGAGTCTGGGCCTTAATTAATAGCAGTGAGTCAAACACAGTGGCTTCCCCTTCTAGAGCATGAACTTAAATTGAAAAGTGATATTTTCCCTGGAAGATGAAAATTGGCCTTTTGTGAGTGACTAAAAACATTACAGTGTTTCGTGAGTCTTAAAAGCACAACACTACCTGGAAAATGCAATTCCTGTTTATTGTATTTTATTGAGGTAAATTAAATAAATTAACCAATGAATTCTTTTGCCTTAAAGAGTTTCCCACCAGTGGTAAATGTATGTAACGTAAAATGCAAGCTGTGTGGCCATCACCATCACCTATCTCTACAACTATTCATAGTGAAACTCTGAAACTCTGGAGCCATTGAACAGCTTTTAATTCTTCCCACCTCCAGTCCCAGACAACCACTGTTCAGTCTCCCCCATGGCTCTGGCCATCATCAGTACCTGCAAAGTGAAATCATGCAGAACTTGTTTTTCTGTGACGGCATCATTGATCTTAGTGCAATATCTTCAAGGTTCGTCTGTGTTGCAGCTTCGGTCAGAATTATTGAGTGAGGCAGCACGGTATTTTACTGTGGAGACACTCATTTTGCTTGTCCATCATCTATCAGTGAACACTTGGGTTTCTTTCTTTCTTTCTTTCTTTCTTTCTTTCTTTCTTTCTTTCTTTCTTTCTTTCTTTCTTTCTTTCTTTCTT
>NW_004524687.1:6942058-6943661 GCF_000260255.1 Octodon degus
TTTTGCAGAACCAGGGATTGAACTCAGGCCCTGGCACTTGCCAGGGAAGCACTTATTATACTGAGCTATTTCCCTGGCCACTGGATTGCTTTCTTATAGTAGTTATTGTGCTTGATGTCTGTGTGAATAGGGAGAAGTCAATTGATTATTAATTAATCAGCATAAATTAATGCATTGAAATTAATTTGGAATGTAAATTGGAAGGCACCAATGAAAATATAATTGAGAAATATTTTAATACAGCATCAGGTACTCCTGAGAGATATTTTTTGGTAATGGTCTGCTACTGATTTTATTTTTTAAAGAATACAAAATAGTGGTAGAAAAAACAAACAGCATTAGAAGTGATACAATATTTGTCTAAATAAAGTAATAGGAATTCAACAGTGGTTGTGATATTTCATGTTATCTTCAAATTAGTTATTGAGATTACCAGATCTAAACAGGCAAGATTGGTTTAAAGAGAAAACAAAACAAACAATAAGAAAAAGTTATGATAAATTCAAAAGAAAGAAAAAGAAAATAAGAATAAAAAGAAAAAAAATCTTTAACAGCTCCTTCAAAAGTCCAACAGCAATTGTCTGTACAATTATCCAGAACATTCTGCATATATACATAAATATATCTTTTTCCCTTTTTTCTTTTTAAAGAATACAAAATAGTGATAAAAAAAAAGCATTAGAAACAATACAAGATTTCACTAAGCAAAATAATAGGAATTCAACGATGGTTGCTGTATTACATGATGCTATCTTCAAATTAGTTGTTCAGATTACCAGATATAAATGTGTAAGATTCGCTTAGAGAAAAAAACAAAAGCAAAAGAAAACAATGACAAAAAAGTTATAAGAAATTAAAAAGAGGAAAACATCAGAGTAAAAAGTTTTTTAAGTATTAACTCCTCCTTTCAAAAGACCAGCAGAAATCAAAAAAGTTATCCAAACCATTCTGCATATATACCAAAATACCTTTTTCTCTTCTTTCTTTTGTTATTTTTCTCATCCCAGTTTTTCCCTCTCATTGAAGAATTTCTTTCCCTTTCACAGTATCTGTTGCACCTTTTAGATCTTCCTTATTCTTTCAGAGTCTCACGTTAGTGAGATAATACAATGTTTGCACATGTGAATCTGATTTATTTGACTTACCAATATAGTCTCTAGATGCATCTATTTATCTATAAAAGCCTTAAATTTATCATTTTTAAAGCTGAATAATACTCCATTGTATAAAAATATCATAGCTTTTTTATCCATTTCTCAGTTAATGGGCATTGGGTTGTTTCTATGATTTAGCTATGGCAAATTGTTCTGCTATAAACATGGGCACACATGTAACACTGTGGTATGATGATTCCAGTTCTTCTGGAAAAATATCTAGAATGGGAATAGCTGACTTGAATAGGACCTCTAATCCTAGGTTTTTGAGGAATCTCCATACTGATTTCCATAATGGTTGTACCAGCCTGCACTCCCACCAACAGTGAAGGGTTCTTTTTTCCCCACAGCATCTCCAACATTTGTTATTGGTTGACTTCTTGGTGATAGCCACTGTTTCTGGCATAATATGGTATCTTAGTGTTGTTTAATTTGCATCTCTTGAATGA
>NW_004524687.1:6951272-6984166 GCF_000260255.1 Octodon degus
AGGTATTGCGGAGTGGTGGGGGCTAGCCCAAGGGGGTGGGAGAGGGTCCGGCCCATGCTGAGCCTGGGCTTGGACTGGTCCCACCAACGCAGGGAAGCAGGAAGCTCTCCACACACTCACTGGACCTGGGCTAGGGCTGGGTCTGGGGGTTCCCGGAACTCGGCAGAAATCTGTTGGTGATTTCTTTTGATGTGCAGAAACTTTTCAAAAAGATGCGAACCCAACTGTTGATTCTTTGAAGTATTTCCTGTGCAGTATGATTTTTGTTCGTGAACACTCTACCTACCCCTATGTCCTTAAAGTTTCTACCTACTTTCTCTTCCAGAAGATTTATTATTTCAGTTTTAGTATTTAAATCTTTGATCTATTTTGACTGCAGTTTTGTGTGTGGTGATAGACATGAGTCTATTTTAAGCCTTTGGCATATGGAAAGCCATTTTTTTTTCCCCAGAACCATTTATTAAAGGGGGCAATCTTTCTTCCAGTGAATACGTTTGGCTTCATTTGTCAAGATAACATGGCTGATGTGCTTGTAGTTGTGTCTGCATCTTGTAATTTGTTCCATTGATAGTCAAGTCTGTCTTTTTGCTAGTAGCATGGTGATTTTAGTATATTTTCAAGTCAGGGATTGTGATGTGTCCTGCTCTCCTTTGTTACCCAGGATTGCTTTTGCTATTCTAGATCTCTTCTGGTTTGAGATGAATTTTAGGAATGTTTTTTCTAGCTCTCTAAGGTACATTGATGGTATTTTAATAAGGATTGCATTAAATCTGTATAACAATTTTGGCAGTATGGTCATTTTCAAAATGTTGGTTCTTCCTATCCAGAAGCAAGGAATGTCTTTTCATTTTCCGAAATCTTCTTCCATCTCTTTTTTCAGAGTAATATAATTTTCACTTTATAAACCTTTTACTTCTTTTGTGAGATTGATTTCATTTTCATTTTCTTTTTCTTTTTTTTTTTTTTTGGGAACCAGGGATTGAACTTAGGCCCTTGCACTTGCTAGGCAAGTGCTTATTCTACTGAGCTATTTCTCCAGCCCTGTGAGATTGATTTCTAAGTAATTCATTTTTTGTGTCATTGTGAAAGGTGTGGTTTTCATAATTTCTCTCTTGATGCATTCATTGTTTGTGGATAAAAATGCTATTTTTTGATTGCTGACTTTGTATCCTGCTGTACTACTGTATTTGGTTATTAAATCCACATGTCTCTGTACAGTTTTTGTGGTCTTCTATGTACAGTATCATATCTGCAAATAATGATGGTTTCACTTCTTCCTTTTCAATCATTATTTCTTTCTCTTGTCTAATTGCTCTGGCAAATGTTTTCAGAACTATCTTAAACAGGAGTGGTAACAGTGGTGACAATTAGTTATCTTGTCTGCAACTGACTTTTTTAAAAATATTTATTTATTTATATATTTTTTTTGGCAGAACCGGGGGTTGAACTCAGGTCTTTGTGTTTGTCACGCAAGCACTCATTCTACTGAGCCATTTCCTCGGCCCCTCTGCAACTGATTTAAAAAAAAACATGCAGCCATATTTTGTCTTCTTTATAAGTTTTGGATAAGTTTTCTTTAACTAAGAGAAACATATAGAGTATCACTAACTGTGTGGAATATCTATTTGGAGAGGGCTGAGGCATTTACCTTCAGAAAGCCCTAATAAAAGGTACCAGAAAATTATTTGCTGACAGATAATGGAGTTCAGTATTTAGCTGAGTGACAAGTACCCAAGGTGGCCCCAAAACTGGAGATTCAGGGTCAGCAGTCACACTTGTTACAACAGATGCCAGAGCAGACAAAGACTTCACATGTTAGCCACACATGGGGCCACATGGGGCATCCATACATGCTCTTGGGTTGTGCCTTCATCCTTGGAGATAGCAGTAGAGAGGTTCTTAACTGAACTGCATTATGCTTCCACCAGCAAGCACAATGGGGCATATGCTGTTGTTACAACAAAATCCCTAAGTTGAGTGATGTATAAAGAGAAGATTATTTCTTTTGGTCTACAGTTCTGGAGGGCCAAAAATGTATCACTGGCATCTGTTTGGTGTCTACTTCTAACATTCACTTATGGCGCAGAGCAGAAGACGAGTTGGTACATGTGTGCCAGTGGGAGACAGAGAGGCTGACCCCTTCTAGAAGATCATTCTTATAGGGACTGACTGAGGCTCCAAAGATCTAACTCATTCTCCTGAGCCCTGACCCATGCTCTCAACACCTGCTTCCATTCTTGAGAGGGGATCCCCATGTTCTAGTCCTTCCTCTCTAGTCTCAACCTGCTTAAGAGGTTCTACTACCCCAACACTGTTTCTTTGGAGAACAAGCTTCTAGCAGGTACACTTTTGAGGGGCAAAACTGACCTAAACCTTAGTAGAAACTGATGTTAGAAATTAAGCCCAGATAACAGGAAATTCAACACATCATCTTTCTTATACTCCCATATCTGTGGCATGAAATTTTACCTACTTATGTGTGAGGTAAAGAAGAGGAAAATACAACAATGTGGAGGGACAGGACACTGGATCCCATAGGCTTCTTTAGAACTGGGAGCTGCGGCAGAGCTGGCTGTGGAAGAGCACTCCTGGGCTGGTGAGCTTTCCATATGTGGATTAGGATGTGGATGTTCAGGAATTGTTCCTGTCTCCCATCAAAAGCCAAAACCAGCATGAACTGGCAGCAATGGTAGCCTTTCTCCAGAATGTTCTGCTGGCTGACTTTTCCCCTATGTGTATTTTGTCACTGAGTTGTAAGATGCTCAATGCTGGGAGAACCAGCCAGCAGCACCGTGAACGCAAGCTCCATGAATAATGCTGGTGAGAGTTCATTGAGAAACAAGGCATTGAGTCCTGTGAACTGAGTACAGTTGCTCTGAAGAAATCAGCATGATGGCCCAGGGCTAGTTTTGTCTGCAGCTATTCTTAGCTTTGAGCCCATAAGAAGTTCCATGAACACACTTGTCCTACCCAAGTATAACACTGAGAAGTAAAAAACTAGACTCATAGAAACAGAATGTATTTGTGTTAGAGATTTATTCAACTCAGTAATAAGCAAGCCTGTATGATGGAAAAGCTGATTTAAGGAGAATTTGAGGAACTCAGTATTTTAAAAGCATTTAAAAATATATTAGGATAAATTACTAGGTTTTATGCTGAAGTCATTAATGCCTACAGGGCAAATAAAGCCAAAGCCTTAGGAATTCTTTCATGTATCGGAAATCATTTGCATTTTTCTTGGTCAGAAATCTATATGCTATGAAATTGTATAGGTTCTAATTATATACCAGGTGGCAAAGCCAACCCAAGTATCTCTTCCTAGATAGTTTTATAGTCTCTGGGCAGGCTGTTACAGCTTGGATATTGATGTCCACCAAAGGTGCATCATTCAAGGTTTGTCCTCTAGCCTAAGGTGTTACTGGGAGGTGGTGGCACCTTTAGGAGGTGCAGCCCAGTGGCAGTTAGACCACTGGGAGCATGGTGGGGATATTGGGCTGTTGGGACCCTGACATCTTCCTGTGTCTCTTGTTTGCTTCCTATCAGCCATGAGGTAAGTAGCCTCTTCTGTGTCCTCCCAGCATGATTTATTCTGCCACCATAGCCCCAAACCACAGGCCCCATAGATGAAGGACTGAAACTTCTGAAACTGTAATCTGAAATAAACTTTTCTTCCCTGTTATTTATTTTACGGATTTTGTCACATTACTGAAAAAATGACTATCACATGTGGTATTAAGCCATGCTTATTGAAACGACCTGATTTCTTCCCTTATCTTAATTTTAGGAAAAATGTACATTTGCTCCTTGAAAGACTGGTGACAGTGTCCAGAACTTTTCTAAGAGCTATAAATCCTGTCAAATTAGTGCCATGGGGGACATGATTATACACATATGTACCATAATTAAGGGAAATACATAGCACATTGTGCAGCACCTTTGGCTGGAGGTGGGGAGAACCCAGCTAAGAAGTGCAGAAAATTAACAGCTTTATATGTCACTGATCTTAATGTGATTATTTCTTTGCATTTAAACCAGGATTTTGGCTGAGTGCAGGTGTAAAAGGAAAACAGAGCAAAGAAAGCTGACTATTTGAGTTCTATTTTAGCTATTAACCAATGGATGACTTGAGCAAGTCAGATGAGATCTCTACAGGTGGTAGCTTGTCTCCAAAGACAGCCCAGCCCTCATTATGTGAGCTGCACTAACATTTGACCAATGGAATGTGGGATAAATGATGTTGCCTAAGGAGGTCTGAATCAAAAGTTCTTTGGAACCTAGGAAGCATGGAAGGTATTGACTATATGCCAGAGAGCGAAGCCACACAAAAGAGTCCCGAAGGATAAGGGGCCACAGGGGCAGGGAGGCCCAGAGGAGGAGTGCTGAGTTTCTCACACTGCAATAAAGATGGCGGCATGCATGTTTCAGCATCAGAGGGCACCAAGCCCATCCATCATACAATGGAAGCCACACCAAAGCCCCAAGTCAACGCAATAGAACTGCTCAGGAGAACTGAAAGAGGATAGAGCTGTTGTGCTATTAAATTCTCTATTCTATTAAGTCTTCAGTTTTTATAGATCACGAAGATGCTGCCACCAGAAACGACGTCCATGATTCTTTCCCAGGCTGAGAGTTCTTTGACTCTTCAGTCTGATGGGGTTGTATGGTATGTAAGCCTAATGAGCAGAACTTTGTTTTATAATGACACACACTCGATCTTCACTTGAGCAAGGAAAGTTGTTTTTTGGTTTTTTTTTTTTTGTTGTTGTTGTTTTTGTTTTTGTTTTTTTTTTTGCATTTGAAACATGTAGTAACACCACTGTGGAAGAAGAAAACACAGCTCTTAGGAAACCAGATGTTTTCCTATATTCAAAAAGAAAATTTTTAGTTTAGGTATAAAGTGACATAGATCTTCCAGTCACCTCTTACCTGCTCACGTTTCTTGGCTTTACATTTCCTTTTCACCTGGACTTTATTCAGATTGCCTTGCAGAGGCCTCACCTTCAGCCCTTTCTGAAGTGGCCCCTGTCCCTGTGGGCCCCTCATCAGGCTGCCTTTTGCTCCATAGCTGCTTTCTGTGCACTCTGCACCTCTTTTTCCTCATTCTGGATGGTTGGCTTCCGAGGGCAGGTATTTCATCTTTCCAGTCAAGCTGTATCTCTGGCCCTGAGGACATTGTTTGGGATACATCCACCACTCTAGGAATATGTGTTGAGTGCATGATTTTCTTTTCCAATATAGAAAAAAAAAAGACTAGAAATATTAAGAATCCTGGGGATCCCAAGAAGACAGCCTTATGAGGCCCCAAAGGAAAGAGGCTTGTGCTTGCACTTGCAAACACTAACATGGAGGTGATATCAGGCAAAAGTCTTTTTTATTTCTTCTTAGAACTAGTATACCAATTCAATGCAGGATAACTTAGAGGGCATCCTCTTCTATATGGAATAAGGATTTTTTTTTTTTTTTTTTGCTCTGAATGCCTTCAGGGCAGGTTTGACTGGCTTGAGTTGTGGGGATTGAACCACAGCAACCTGAGCCTGACTGCTTTGTTGAAGCAGCCACTTAAAGAACTGAGCTAAGGGGCAGGCCCCCAGCCTCTTCCATATGGGGAAACTGGAGCTAAAAGCCTCACAAATGAACCAAAAGAAGCCATTTAAAAGAACTAGAAAGGGGCTGGGGGTAAAGGTCAGTGGAATAAGTGCCTGGATTAAAAAATAAATAAATAAAAAAAAATAAAAGAGCTAAAGATGTTGCTACCAGACAAAGACAAACTGTATGAGAGACCTCCTCTCAAGAATGGAGTTAAGCCTGATGAGGAAAGGGGCAATTTCAGGAGGGAAGTTAAGCTTAATTGCGATGATGAAAAGTTATGGAATCTTTTCTTAAAAGAAGCCAGGGATGTACCACTTTTTGAGTTAATGTGAGGTTGGACAAATCACTGAGGAGATGCCCTCGGGAGAGTCTGGAGTGAGACTCCACAGGGAAAGAGACCCCAGAGGCCAGAGGGTCTTTTCCATCTCCATGTGGAAGGTTTTATTGCTGCAGAGCTGGATGCTCAGTGCAAACCTGAAAAAGAAGGAATTACTTCAGGAGGAGTTTTACTATAGCAACAAAATGCTTTGCTTCTAAGCAAACCTGGTTGAAAAACAGGGTTTACAAGATTTTTAAAAAGAAACATACTTTATTTAAAAATATAATGCTCTCATGATTGTTTTAAAACATTTGAGTCACCCCTAAAATAAACCATGCACATTGTAAATCTCATTTGCACAGTAAGTTTTGAATAAAGAGCTAACATTTGAAATTGTATAATTTGATGTAAGAAGAAATTGAAACTTTTTCCTTTGAATTATTTAGAAGAGTGAATTGTTGTACTTTCTGATGTTGTAAATACTGAAAGTTTTCAAAATCCTCAATATGATATCAATAAAGAAATGTCAGTATCAAATGCAGCCCTCCTTGTGCTTCATGCTTGTTCTTAAAAAGTCCTAAAACATCTAACCACAAGCTGTTTCTGTATGCGCACTGTTTGTTCTGTGTTACTGACTCAGTTTATGGCTTACGAGCCATCTGAGGATCCACAGTTCTGTTGTCTACACCCTGAGAGTCTTTTCTGGAGCTCCAGGGGTGGAAGGATGTGGACTTCCACAGGCACAGGAACTGTACACAGAGGAACTGTTGCAAAGCAGTGCAAGCACGAGCTTGATTCTGAATTCAGCCTTCTCAGCTCACAAACCCTTTTACCTGAAAGTGGCTTCAAGACTCATCTGATCTCCATTTTGACCAACTGCCTAGTGAACATGACAGATAATGGTAGAGACCATGGCAAGTGGCCTGACATCATAGATAAACAAACCAAGCCAGACAGATTAAGGGCCCAGGAGACCCAGAATCTGGACACGGGTGTGAGAAATGTTGGGTAACACTCAAGAAAATGTAGTAATGTCAGAAAGTCATGGGCAATCTCTATATATCATGGCCTTAAATGGTTTCATACATTTGCTTAACTACAAAATGTTTTGTGCAAAGAAGCATTGAGGGATTTCAAATTTTCTTCTCTGAGTCAAGATAATACAGATATAAAAAAATCTTTATGCGTATGGAAGCTGACATGTGACTGTTTCCTCATAGCTAATTTTGTGAAATATATATATATATATATATATATATGTCATAACAATAAAAATCTTTTCTGTTTTACTTGATTATCACTATGCCATTGTTCTTTCTATGAAAACTACTTTTCTTTCTTCTGCCATCTGTACCCACATTTCCATATAATGTTCCAGTTTCTAGAAATAACAGTATAGGCTAGTTCTTATTAATCTGAGATAATAGTTATTAACATTCTATTATATTGCTTCAGTCTATAGTTGCTTAAAATAGAATCAGAGTAAATTGTTCAACCTGTGGCAGGCAAGGATTTAAGGAATCGGATTAAGTGATTCTGATATTGAAGCTCACATGATATTTCTTATGTGATGTCAATGTGGTTGTGAACTTGATTAGATTGAAAGGGGTCCAGGTAATTGGTCAGTCATGCCCCTGGGCGTGCTGTGAGAGAAGATGCATGGGGTCTGAGAGCAGAGTGGGAAAGACCTGCACTGAATGAGGGCAACACTATTGAGCAGGCTGGGGGATGGATGAAACAAAAGGAAGGGAAAAAGGGCAGCTCTGGGCATCACTCTCCTGACCTTTCTTGAGTGGCTGGGTTTTTGCTGCAGTTACTGTCTATGGCCATCAGATCCCGGACTCGTTAGCCTTCGGTATGGGCTAGCATCAGCAGCTCCCAGGGGGTTTCAGGCCTTTCTCCTGGCCTGGGGATGCATCATGGGTCTCTTTCTTTTTATGAGGCTTCCAGCTTCTAGTTTCCCTGCCTTTCCATCCAAAAGGTGGCTTTTGTGGAACTGTTCAGCCCCAGATTGTGTGGGACAATTAACAAATACCCTCTTGCAGTCATATTATTCTGTTGGCTCTGTTCTTCTGGGGAGCTCTTATTTACACACCATACACTGTGTTAGGAGGCAAGTTCATATCTGTTCCACTATCTGTGCAGAAATATAAGTTCATTACAGATGCAGCATCTTTTAAGACTCACATCTTTAGGGTATGTGTTATTATCACCACCATCCTTGTTTTATGGTGTTCTCTAAGGGGTCACTGAGCCCAAGTCTGAGATTATACAGCCTGTAATTGGCAAAGTCAGGATTTAAGCTCTGACTTTTTTTGATTCCAAACACAAATCTTTTCCTAATTGTTCATACTGTCTGCACAAGAAAGTTCATGCAAGTAAAATTATCTGTCCTTGTTATGACTCAAATATGGTTTATCCTCCAAAATTCAATGTGTTGAAGACCTGGGCCTCAGTATAATGTAAGGGGCGGGAAATTTAAGAGGCAATTAGATCAAGAGCTATCAATGCCCATGAAAGGATTAATGTAGATATTCCAAGAGTAAGTTTGTTGTCATTGTTATAAAGTAGGTTAGCTCTCTTAGCCTCCTTTTTTTTTTTTTTTTTCCTTCCGTACTGGGGATTGAACTCAGGACCTTGTGCTTGCCAGGCAAGCACTTATTCTACTGAGCTATCTCCCCAGCCCCTCTCTTAGCCTCTTTATTCTACATTCACTCACTTCCCCTTTAAATTTTTTGCCGTACATGAAGTAGTGCATGGCTTTTACTAAAACCAAGCAGATACAGCGACTTTCCTGTCCTCTAGAAATGTGAGTCCAAATGAACCTCTTTTCTTTATTGCTAACCAAGTCTCACATATTTTGTTATAGCTGAACACTGTGGACTAAGAGAGTCACATTGGGGCTATCAAGATATTTTGACTGTAGATACATTTTTCTGGCACAGAGAACATTTTTTCAAAGAGTTTTCTGGGTGTAGAATAGAAATATGTGTTATCTCAATGACTCATTGCATGACGAGGCTTGAAAGGAATAGAAGGGGACTCCTGGCATCTGATGGTGGGATTGCAGACCCCCAGGCTCCCAAGTGGATTTTATGGGGTAAGTCTAGAAGACAGCAGAACTTCAGTACCTTGCCATCTGTCCTTGGGCAGATGGTGTCCTTGGACAGAGCCATTGAACTCAGGCATCCAGTTGGTGGGCAAACCTGGTGAGTTTGTATGACTTTGGGGCATTTCTTTAGTATAGGGCTGAAAATGATTTTTTTACGTAGTCCTATAAGCAAGTTGTCCCCACTAAAGAGAAGGTGCTATGATCTGCTCAAGTATCACTGAATATTACCAGAAGCCTAAGAATGTGATTATTTTCTTAAAAGAGCAGTTTCAACAACATGCCAGCATCTTGGGGAGCTAAGAAATTGACCTCATGAAGTACTGTTCCTCATGATGGCAGATTTCAGGATCAGTGGGTCAGTAAGTGTGTGGAGGGTGGCAGTGGTACGGTGGCCAAAGAAGCTACATGTGCTGAGTGTGGCAGTGCAAAGCGGAGTCCCTGGTGAAGCCAGGCAGCCCTGTGAGGCATGGTGTGGCGGACAGCACTTGTGTTCTTTCTGGTGTTTGACATTTGAATGAGAATTCATATTTGCTTTGTAGAGACAGGGTGTATTTACAGGTGTGAGTCTTGGTTTATTTGACTGACTCAGCAGTTACTTCTGAGACAGTAGGAGAGTGGAGCAGTAACCACATAGCTCATGTTAGTGGGGAGACCTTGAAAAAAGTGGGGATAAGGGAGCATTTACCTGCAGAGACTGAAAACAGACTTCATTCTGCTGGCTTCCTCAGGACTTAATGTGGTTGAGTATGGGCCCATAGAGGAGGGGCAGCTCCAGGACTGAGAGAGGCTGGTCTTGATGAGGGGATCCTGAGGCTTTCTGGAAGGGTAGAAATTCACAGAGGCAGGGAAGAAGGCTCAGAAAAGCAGTGATGAACTTGGGACCCCCCCATCTTTGTGAAGGTTTAGCTTCTCGGTTGATATTTCTTTTCAACTAATGGAAACATCACACTTGGAACATGCGAAGATAAAGATCTTCCTTCCTCTGTCAGATTCTTCAGGCAGCCCTGTATGTGATATGGTGAGGAAAGGAGGGCCTGTGTCAGAGAGGTGGGTAGGTCTTGTCCATGCTGTCAATGTTTGTGCAAGGGGTGCGGTGTCACGGGAATTGGCAGCTGCCCCATTAGGAGATGGTACTGTTACTGACTGTGAGGCCCACGTGTTAGTGAGCCACTCCAGAGAGGCACACAAATCTCCCTTGTTTCCTATGCTGTTAGAAGAGAAGATTGTTATTTTACTTTATTTGATGAGCAACTTCATTATACAACCAAGGTTGTCTGGGATATGACCATCAGAGGTCATTTATTTTGGAGAAGGCAAAACTGCCTCATGTTTCCATTTTATTGACCTCTGGCTTTAGAATATAGAAGGAACAGTATCATGAAAATATGCAAAACAAGAACATATAAACATGGTACATGCAAACATACGACAGTGTCACCTGTGTTCCCAAACAGCAAGTTACAGCATGCATGTCTGCCGTCCCTGGGAAACCAAGAGGCCAGCAGCAGCATAGATTTTGAAACTTCTCAAATTGCTCAACAACTTGAGATAGAACAACTTGACAGCAAAACCACTGCCTCTCTCTTCTGACCACATTAACACAAGTAGAAAAGAAGCTATCCAAGAATCTCAAAATACAAATGGGTGAGGATAAATCATCAACAGCCATAGAGTTATGAACTGCTGGCTTGTGAAGGGGAGAAAGTGACAGAAATTAGCAATATTGCATGTGTGTGTGTGTGTGTGTGTGTGTGTGTGTAGATTTGTGATAAGTGTGAGGACAAGAGAACTCCTGCTTGGCCAATAGGCACAAATGGGAAGCAAGGCAAGCGAATCTGAGACCAGAAGCTAAAGCCCAGGGTCTCTTCTGTCACAGGTACAGGGAATATAGTGAAGTCTGAAGGTCTGAAGCCCAAAGCTGAGCAAGCACACTTCTGCACAGGCTTGGGCCACACTCAGGAGGAGTTGCTGGAAGGAGCTCAGCAGGAGAGGGGAAAGAGAGAAGGTAAGGAAAAGCCAACATGTGTGCAGAGGGGACAGGTAGGGCATCTCAGACAGCACTGCATACATAAAGGGTAGATGAAGAGCCCTGTACCCTCAGACAGGTGGCCAGAGCCAAGTGTTTTCTCAAAGTTTGGGTAAATGAAGTTCACATCAAAGCAAACAGTTGAATAAAAATTCTATGTGTGATTAAAGAAGGATAAAAGAAAAAGGAATCATGTCCTCATGGATAATGAAAGCAAGGAAGAAAGACAGATTGTTTTGTGTGGTCTAACCTCCTCATTTTAAAGAGCAGGAAAATGAGAACTAGAGAAGTTTGGTAAATGACCAGACTATCATAAGATTCGTGCTGACTGAGCTGGGACTTCCAGGCCATGAACCTTTCAATAATCACACGAATATCAAGTCTGTTCTTCTTATGTACCTTAAATGTATGTGAGTCCTTTTAAGGTATCATTATGTATTATACCTGTGATGTATTATGTGTGAAGCTCAGAATGGAGCATAGATTCTCCTTGATTGTGTAATGTGGCACCAACTAATGGCAATGGAAATTCAAACACAGAGCATGACTTTTCTAGTCATTGTATCCATTCAAAAATTTTTAAAATACATTTTAAAATTTGGGCATGCTGCACTCCTATAATCCCAGCACTCTGGGAAGCTAAGGCAGGAAGACCCATGGACTGAAACCCTTGAAGCCATGAGCCAAAATGAATCTTCCCTTCTTTTAGGGTGTTGCTGTTTTGTTATAGAAACAGAAGCTTGACCAAGTTCAAGCCCAGCCTGGAAACTTAGTGAATCAGTGAGATGCTGTCTGAAAAGGAAAAAGCAGCTGAGGATCTGAAGGCGATGGATCAAATCCCTAGTACCATGTAACAACAAAGTATTTCAACAAACAAGCTTTTAGGATAAAGAATATTTTATGAAGGAAATCATAATCTTCTAATGAAAATTTAATGGATATTTATTGTATTTATATCCTGAAGGCCCTTGGAAGCTTCTTCTTCAGCCTGTGGTACTACTTGAAGAGGTGGAGCCTAGCAAGAGGTTGTGGGTCTTTGGAGTGTGAGCCCAAAGAGGATCATGGGGCCTTTATCTCTTCTTCTCTTGATTTCCTTCCCTGTCATGTGGTGGGCAGACTTCTGCTCTCCCATGTGTTTGCTGGGATGAGCTTCCTTGCACAGTCCCAAGAATAGCAAGACCAGCCACCCATGGGCTGAAACCCCTGAAGCCATGAGCCAAAAGGAATCTTCCCCCCTTTTAGGGTGTTGCTGTTTTGTAATAGAAACAGAAGCCTGACACACTATGTCCAGATATTTCTTGGCTTACAATGTTTCAACTTCGTTTTTTTTTTTTTTAACTTCATAATGTGAAAAAGCATACATATTCAGTAGAATACTTTAAATTTAGGCCTTTTCTGGAGCTAGTAATAGGTTCTAGGACACTCTTGTGAGGCTGTGTAGCAGTAGTGTACTGCATTTCCCACACAGCCAAACCAAAGCAAGGAGAAAGAAAGCACTACAGAGCTCTATTTTACTAAGCAAGAATGCATGACAGGCTAGGGATGTTGCACATGTTTCCTGATGACTACATTTTCAGCTTATGATGGGCTTGGCAGGATGTACCTTCCCTGAAAGTGGAGGGTCATTTCTGATGGGAACGCATATTGATATTTGATCCACAGATATGATTCTGAAGTTAAATAGGACTGAAGGAAACTAGGTAAGGAAAAACTGCAAATTATTTGTTCTCAGAATTTTGTAAGAGTTTGAGTGTGTGTGTGTGTGAGTGTGTGTGTGTGTGTGTTGGGGGAGAAGATAAAGGAAGAAAGGAGATGGCAAAGAGAGAGGAGGAGGGGGAGAAATTAATAATCTACTATGGCTTCCCACAGAGAGCTGGAAGTAATCGTGTGTCTCTTTGTGGATTTGCCAATGTTGGAGGGAAGTGTTTTATCTTCATCTCAGCTCTGCTGGGGTCCTCATTTAAGACTGAGTGAGGTAGTGGCTCTATCCTGCATATCCCAGATCTTCATTCCCAGAGTTGTGCTCACACAGGGAAGAGGAAGATACCTATGAAGGATTGCTTAGGTCCAAGCTATGCTTCACTCCCAAGAGTCCTTCAGTGTGGACAGTGGGATGACCAGCATGGGCAGCTCAAGAAAATTATTTTCTTTAAGGATCCACATTTCTCTAACTTTCTTGTTCCAGTCTTTGAAGTTTTCCCTCCTTTTCCTCTCTTTTCATTTGTCTTTGGTGCTTTTGTGAGGGAACAACTAGTTCTGGACTCTTCCTTTGCTTTCCTGACCAACATTTGTGCCTTCCCAGCATGACTGACCTCTATTTAGTTACAAGAAGGCAAGAATTACTCAGGGCACAACTGAAAGAATTTGGTGGGTACAGCATAGAGAAGAAATACAGACTAATATTTGAAAATATCACTTCATTGCCCTATCATGCAGAATGCAAAGATTGTTCCTTTTTCTATCACTTCTTTACAAGTGGGTGCTATATACAGTTCTTGATTGCCATCTAAGAGAAAGTGACAACACCATCTTAATAGAGCTGAGAGTGCACATAGCAAAACAAAGGAAATTTGAAAATGCACACAATGAAAAGGCACATCTGGGGGAATGTCCCGTATATGTGCAATAGATTTGCTATGTGTGCATGAGGGATGTGAATTTACAATGTTGATGGAAACCACATCTTGGCCTCTGAAGCTAAAAACCTGTTTGAGTCACTACAGGATTTTCACAGTCTAAGTTGGTATCCTCTGGCTGTTGGCCAACATAAGGTCTGAAATTCAGACCTCCCAGAGACTAAGTACAGAGAACTGTTAATACTTTGGAAGTGTTTCAAATCTTTTGGGCCATTAAGGGACCATTTGGTGTTCTAGGAAAGATAATTCACTAAAATAAATTAAAGTAGCATGAAACAGCTAATGCGCCTATTCAAGTCAGTTGTTTATTTCTCCCTCCCTCCCTGGCCATGTGCACACCAGTCGGCAACTATCTCTTGCAGCCCATTCTCACATAGGCTTTGGAATGTTACCTTATCTCAACACCTGGACCAATTTGCCAGTGTCAGAGCTGTTTGTTATTAATGTAAAATGAAATTGTGCAGTTAGGGTATCACACAGAAATGGGCTGAGCTGGAGAGAGAGATGCCCAAGACACACAGAGAATCTGAGGGGGGTGGGAATTAGAAGGAGCTGGGTCCAGGCAGGAAGATCAATGGAGAAGGGAAGTTAGATGATGAGCTATAACTGAGGTATTTCAGCTCCTCTCCAGGGACATCTGAAAGTTTTTCCTTCGTGAATACAGAACCTTGCAAGCAACACAGACAAGTCATAGCTACCACGTGGCATTGGGGTTTTAGGAAAGAAGAAAATAGGAAATGCAGCTGCAGTAAACAAGAAAGGGGCAGAATGGAGAGATGGTGGTTTGGCTTGAGTTGAGCTGGCTTGAGTTCAGAAGAAATTCTCAAAATATGAGGACTCATTGTACATGGTAGTGTCCCAGGGAAGCTAGGATTCCAACTGAAAAAACAGGTGGGGGGCTTTCACGTCTGTTCTCAGAATCTATGAAAAGGCTTATCTAGTAGAAACATTTACCCTTGACATTTTGGGAAGTTCCTCCTCAAAGATTTCTGAGTTTCTGCATGGCAAATTCCCAGCTTTGTCACACTTTACATTTTGTTTCAAAATTTCTTTGTTGCTGTGGAGCTGACATGAACCTATCACTAAGCTGAGTGGCTGTCCCCTCATCCTGGGAGCTGTTGAGCTGTCCATTTGATTGTAAGGTTCCTGGGGTGCTAAGCGAGGAAGCCCTCCTCTTTTGGTTTGCAAATGATTTCCTCTCCACCTGTTCACATGCTATGATCTTTGTTACCTTTGTTACCTTTGGAAGGGTGGAACCTTGATTAGATTTTGTGTACCCTCACGAAAGGAGTAATGCTGGTGCTGAAAAGCTTGAATTGGATCTATTAGGAGTGGACTCCTTACAAGAGGAGGGGTTGATATAAATGAGTCAATATGATCTCTTGTTGATCTTCTGCTTCCTTTACAGAGCTGTGAGTTAAATAAACCTCTTTTCTTGATAAGGTACCCAGTTTCAAGTATTTTGCTATTGCAACTAAAAGCAGATATGAATTAAGAGACTGTTTGTTCCTCTTTGTCTTTTATACTTGTCTTAGTTATTTTTTACTTGTTGCTAGGACAAATACCCGACACTCAAAATGAAGGAAGGAAAGGTGTATTTAGCTCACAGTTCATGGAAGTTTCAGTTCATACTCCACTGGATCCAATGCAAATGACAGCGGTTCATGGTGGCAGAAAGCAATAAAGAGCAGAGGAGGAGCAGCAGCTTCTGCGTCCATCAAGCCTGTTTCTTTCTTCTATGCTGACTGCAAAGACCAGTCAGCATAGAAGAAAGAAAGAGTGCTCCACTACAAAGATCGGTGGCACAGCTGCAAAGATCAAGCTCCTCAGAAGACTAGGGGCAGTGCGGCCAGGAAGACTTCCTCAACTCCTTTATAGACACTTTTCATGCTGAGTCACTCTGGGGTGGTCCATGGCCTTAGGGTGGGACAAATCACCCCAGGGTGGGCCCAATAATGCTCTAGGGTGGAACCAATCACACCCCAGTGCCAGCCCAATAGCGCCCTAGGGTGGAACCAATTGTACCTGCAGGGCGGTGGGGGGGGTTGATGGGATGGGAGGTGGGGGCCACTCCCAGTGTGGATTCAGCCAAGTTGACAAAATGTATCAACTACCACAATACTTTACCTTGGGAAAAAGCATATTATATTTCTTCTATGTTTTTATGAAAAGTTCAAGGAACACTGCACAGAGTCCATGGCTCTCTTTTCCTTCCTTGATCTGTTTTTTTTTTAAGACGTATTTAGGGGCCGGGGAGATGACTCAGTGGAATATGTGCTTCCCTGGCAAGCGCAAGGGCCTGAGTTTAATCCCTGGCTCTGAAAAAAAAAAAAGATGTATTTAGTGCAAGGTCTACTGGGTCTCACTACACAGATCGGACTTGTAGTGATCCTTCTGTTTTCAGCTTCCCAAGTGCTGGGATTACAGGCCTGTGCCACCATACCCAGCCTCAATCACCATCTCAGCGCACGTAGGGGTGGGGCTGGCACCACAGTCTGGGATTGAATCGCTGTTCCTGCATCCACCTAAGCAGGCACTTTAATCCACTGAGTTATCTGACCAGCCGCTCCTTGATCTGTTAATGCAGGACCACTGAGTGACAGAGGAAATCTTATTTTCCTCTACTTTTCTCCTCTTAGGATCTGTGCTGGATAGTGCTCTTCCTGTTTTCCCTTTGTCTATCTCAAGCAGCAAGATTATGGTATTTTTAGCTCTCAGATTGTTGTTGGGTTGGAAGATACATTTTCTTGGAGCAATTCCTTTCCTGGTTTTTATTCTTAAAAGTTTAATTTATGAAAGAAATATGGTGTGTTCTTGTGAGAGAGGGGAGAAATATTTCCTACGTAAAAAGGCAAAGAGATCCCTGAGTTCCAGGTCAGTTGTTTCCCTTGGCAGTGCCTTCACAGAGGAGAGAGAATCTCAGAGAGGAGGTTTCACTGATGTCACGCCTGTGACTAATTTAGAAGTACACGACCACCTGCATCTTCCACGACGGCTTGAACCCTAGGAAGCAAGCAGTGTGGTTGATATTCCAAAGATGGTTAAGTATTTCCATCTTGTGTGCTGTTTTACAATGTGCCCTTGCCTAGTCTGTCTAAAAATGGAATCTATTTCCCCTCCCTTGAATCCTAGATTGCCATGTCACTCTCTGGAAACCGAAAGACTTTGGCAGCTGTGATGCCACCTGAGATACAGAGTAAGGTCAGAAAAATGTTACAGCTATTGCTTGGGTGTCCTGGGACACTCACACTATGGGAAGTCACTTGGAAGAAATCTATTTGCTCTGAGACTGCTGTAGTGGAAAGCCACAAGTAGATATTCCGTGTTGTTGGCCTTGCTGGGCTCCAGATCAGCCCCTATACTCATCTGCTGGCCATGTGCGGAGGAATCTTGGATCATCAGCGAATTGTGCCTGAAGTCACAATCATCATCATTTGGCAGCCACACGAGTAGCCAAAGCAGAATGGCCCACCTCAGTCCTTCCCAAATTCCTGAACCAAAAAGTCAGGAACAAAATGGAATGAGCAGTTTAACTCAATAAACTGTGTGTGGCATATGGGGTCCTGTCCCATATAGTACTCAAATCTTTAGCTAGAGAGATTAAGTAAGAGAAAGAAATAAAAGGGATATTGTTGGAGGCCATTAACTGGTATCCATTCTATTCCTCTGCTGAGTTAAGTTTATGGTCCTTCTCACCTTGCCTATTTCCCATAAGTCTCCTGCTATGCCCCGGAGGTGGGACTTCCTGTCATAGCTCGGTTGCCTAGTTACTTGTGCCTTTTACCCGCCGATGTCATTTCCCTATACCTCCACTATATATACCCAGCACCTCCCCTAAATAAACGAGACTTGATCAGAATCCTGTCTTGTCTCCATTTCTCGCGTCTCCTGTCCTTTGTCCCCTCTTTAATTCCCCGCTCCTCCCCCAGGTGACCTTCGTTGACTGACCCGTTGGTTCAGGACAGGATATATTGAAATGAAAGAGTCAAACTATCCCTTACACAAAAGACCCCCAAAACTCTGCTAAAAATCTTACAGAATAAATAAACTCGCCAAACAGTAGCATACAGAATCAACACACAAAAATCAACAGCATTCCTGTATTCCAACAATGAACGCACCTAGAAAGAAATCAGGAAAGCAATCTCATTCTTCAAAGCTTCATAAAACACATTAAATACCTAGGAATTTACCTAAGCAATGAAATGAAAGACCTCTATAATTAAAACAATAGCATTCTGGAAAAGTTTGTTGAGGATTTCAGAAATAAAAGACATCCCATGTTCCTGAGTATGCAGAATCAGTATTGTTAAAATTGTTATTTTACTGAAAGTGATCTATAGACTTAATGTGATGTCAGTTGAAATACTACAGCATTCTTCACAGAACAAGAAAAAAAAAACCCTAAAATTTGTGTGGAACCAAAACAGATCCAGAATATTCAAAGCAATTCTGAGTAAGAACAGCAAAGCAGGAGGTATCACAATATCAGACTTCAAGTTATATTACAAAGATGATACAGTGATAGGAACAGTACTGGCACAAATACAGACATGAAGATGCAGAACTGAGGTTGTAGAAACAACCTCAGGTACTTTTAATCATCTGACCTTTGACAAAAGGGCCAAAATCATACACAGGAAAAACAGTCTCTTTAAACAAATGGTGTTGGGCAAACTGGCTATCCACATACAAAAGGATGAATATAGACCCACACCTCTCACTCTGTACTAAAGTAAAATCAAAATGAACAAAAGACTAAGATACAAAAACATAAACATTGAATTTTATGGAAGATAAAATAGATAAAACCCTTAAAAATATAGACATATGTTTTCATGGTATAGATTTTCTGAACAGAGCTCAGAATGGGAAAATTTTGGCCAGCCACTTCTCAGACAGAGGAATAAATATATAAAGAAGTAAAAAGAAAAATAGCCCTCCTCTAAATCCTGGAAAGACACCAGATGGCCATCAACTGAAGAATGAATAGAGAAGATATAGTATTTTTATACAATGGAGTATTATTTTGCTATAAAACAGGATAATTTTTTCAGTAAATGGATGCAATTAGAGAACATACTCAAGTGTAAAAAATCAAACCTGCATGTGCAAACACTATATTGTCTCCTTAGTGTGAGAACCTGAAAGAGAAAAATGGCATCTGAAGGATACAGTAGACACTGGTAAAAGGGAATGAACTTATTCAAAAGGAGAGTTATTGAGTTTAGGAAAAAGACAAGAGAACCAGTGGGGTAAAGAAATTTATCTATGTATGTAAGCAGGATGGTTTGAACAACTTTACTGTACATTTCTGCTGGTCTGTGGAAAGGAGCAGTTAATGCTTTAATTTGTTTCATCTACTTTTTTAAAAAAAGTTTCTCTTTTTTGTCTTCTTAATTTCTTATACATTGGTTTCATTTTTTCTTTCTTCTTCCAATTTCTCATGTATACATCTGGTAATATGAAGACAATATTACATCTGGTTGGAAGACAATATTATACATTACAACCAATACTGTTAAATTTGTATTACTTGGTGAAGTGAAATTCTGCACCACTTGTAAATTTTTATGTTTTAATATAATTTGTACTCTCTTTAAAAAAATAGACCTCCTCAAAATAAAAACTGGAAAATTGAAGTGAATAGACACTTCTGCAAAAAAAAGTACAAAGAACCAATAGGTACATGAAAAAATGTTCTAGCAATTTCTGCCATTAAATCAAAACAAAACTAAGATTCATAGTCTAGAATGAATGGTGATCATCAAGAACACAAATAAACAAATAAAGATAGACTATATGCAAAATGGAACTCTTACATTGTTAGGAATGTAGGGTAGTACAACTATGGTAAAAACCAGTATGGACATTCCTCAGAAAATTAAAAGTAGAAATTTCATTTGGCCAAGCTAGTCCCCTTCTAGGAATCTTACTCAAAGACTTAAAGACATCACATTATAGTGATAAACGCATCCCACATTTATAGCTATTATGGATTGCACTAATCCATAATAGCTAATTCCTGGCTGTGGCCTGCATGCCTACCAGCAGGTGAGTGGATTAAGACAATGAAGTAAAGCAGAGAAGGTTAAATATCTCTTAGACTTCTTTTGGATGAGAAACCCAAAGAGTAAAATTTAGGGGGAAAAATGCAAGAAAGATGATGGTAAACAGTAGGCTTGGTGGGGATGAGCAGGGTCCTGGAGACAAGGGGAGACAAGAGGGAAGGGAGGAGGGGGATGAAGAAGATTGGGATGTGGTAAGTGTAGGTGCCAGTACCCCATGGGGAACACGTTTATTGTGTTTAACAAACACATACTGATAAAAATTGGGGAAAGTCAGGTTTGTTCACAGTAATAGTAGCCTGTGTACCCTCCCTGGGTTTCCACCTCCCCTCCAGGATTGACATACAATAAGCCGAACCCCATTACCACTCAGTGGGTGTTCCCCCAACCTTTTAGAATATTGGTTCTGAGGTAGAAGGACAGGCCCTCCCTTTCAAGGTAAGGTCGTACTTTTCTTGCATGCGTGAGCTTGTGGAGAGAGTTCACACTTTTTCTCTGTATCTGTTTCAGGCTCCTGAGAGGTCAAGGCCGGAGCCCAGCAGCAGCAGGCAGAGCCGAAAGCATGTTCACCTGGGTGAGACTCAGGCTGAGGCTCAGCTGGTCTCCTCACTGCTAGGCGACCTGGCCGCCAGGTACATGGTTGCCTCTCAGGAAATATTAGTTGAAAGTATCAATAATGTTGAGAAGGAGAATAGAAAAAGTGGAATAAGGGGTTTAATTTAAATTTAGAAATTAAGAGTGGGGTCAGGAGTGTTAACAAATATTATATGTTTAAATTGAACTTTCCTTAGCACAGAAAGCTTTTGAGTATTGTGTTTTCAACCTATAGAAACCACAGTCTTCATCTGAATGGGAAAATGAATTCAGCCTCTAGGACTAATCAGTGGGTGAGGCGGAGGTGGTAACTTCGGATCTGTTTCTTTTTCTCCCTCTGTCAGGCTGATTGCTTTAATAGGTCCATTCAACTGAGAGATCACATTTCCCTTTAGAAGTGGCTCTAGGTCTCTATATTTATTACGAAGCTTAATTAAAAAGTAATACCCCAGGCTTCTGAAGTATTCCGCTTTCTTCTTGTATGAAATTTAAAGTGACATATTCAATTTTGTCTCTCTAATTTTTTCCTGTTTAGCTAGTAAGTTAGAGTTGGTCATAATGCTCCATTTAGCCTGGGTTCCTTCGAAAGAGTGTTGACTCCAGGGATGGAAACAAAAGTGAGTATTTATAGTAGGCAATTATCAATCTAGTTGTCCAGAGCTTTCCAGGCAGTTATGTATAAACAGATTACAGTCATGACTTTCAGCACTTCTGGTCTTGGAAAGACAGATCAGATGAAACTCCTACTATTCTCTGTTTTTCATTGGAAAGGGGACTAAGTCAAGACAGTTTTAAAAGAGATTGCCTTCTGTATGAGTAGCACCTGTATTATAACAATTCCATTATCGATCTTTTGGTATATTATGTTAAGAAGGGGAGCCAGGCATTTCTGTAAGTCCAGCACAGGGAGGCTGAGGCAGTTCAAGCCATGCCTGGGTAACAGCACCACTACGTCTCAGAATACAAAATTAAAAAAAAAAGTCACTGTGGATGTAGCAAAGTGCAAAAGTCCTGGGTTCAGTCCCTAGTACTAAGGGGGAAACAGGAAGGGGGGGGGATAATGCTTACTGTACAGGGCTGTGATATTTGTGAAAAAGTCTCACTTCTTGATGTTCTTTTGTCACTGTGTGAGATCAGTCATGTTTGTGCTTTGAGTTCCCTACATTTTCCTTCCCTACGGGTCTTATCCCATTTATTTACAGTTGGCATCACATAATTCTTCATTTAATTAAATACAATACTATGTTATTGTTTTGACTTTTTGGCTTTGTTTTAGATCCCAGGATGGCTAGAACAGTTAGGCTTCAATACACACTTGTTGGCTTGTTCTGCCCTCTGGTTTAAAAAACTATGATTTTGAAACCACAAGACATTCTTGAATGAAATGATGCCTGCTTAATTCTGATCTTCTTTTATTTCCATAAGGCTGGACAAGGGTGTGCTGTGTCTCAGAGCTCTTATATTAGATACGCATTTAACAGAGAACATTTTCCAGTGAAACCATTGATATGCTTCATAAAACAAACAGAATTTTTATTAGGAGTGTGTTTATTAAATGAACATGTCCTCTTATTTTGAGGAAAGCTGGGGAGACATATGAGCTGCTTTCCTCATTAGTAACAGGCCTTATGATCCCTGAGGGCAGGACACAGAGCCACTGCCTGGCAACAAGTCCTGGGTGTGTGTTTTGGGGGAAGTGTTAGAAAGAATGTGTGAACCATGCAGCCAGCCCTGGCCTAGACTGTGACAGTGCCAAGGAAGCCATGTGAGGTGAATCTAGCACATTCTGAGAAAATCAGTTCCCAGTGATAGAACCTCCACTTCTTGTCTGCTGCAGGTTCTGTCCTAGGAACATCTTGGGCACAGGGTGCAGAGAATGTTACAATCAGGGTCCTTGTTCTGTATCTCCATGTGGGCCCTCCTTTTGAGACCTCATGAGGCAGTGGCATACAGACATAAGGCAGACATAAACATGGCATTTTTGGTCATGTCAGTTGGGCTGGATATTTTGGTCTCCTACTTTCTGCTTGTGTGACTTTGGACACTTCGTTTAATCTCTTATGGTTTAGTTTCCTCATTTATCAGTTGTGGTCCATAATGCCTATTGCAGAGAGTTGCTGAGATGGTTAATTATGTAGTGTTCACAGAATTGGCCTGGTGGTTTTAGGCAACACATGGTAGCTATTGGAATTCTTAGGTGTGGTTAGAAACTGACTCCCCTGGCATGCCCGAGTTCTCCCATGAGGTGTCAGACAGCAAGGACTCTCTTAGAGAAACTAAATGCCACTAGGCTGGGCTAGAAATTGTGTGCAGTGTGCTGAGACCCCAAAACAAAATGTAACAAAACAAAACACAAACTGTTTCCACTAGAAATAGCGAGATTGTCTCCTTTTGTAGGAAAAACTGGTTTGTTTTCCTCCTCAAAATGTCATTATACAAAGAGGCGTCAGATGAAGGGACATTTAACTACTACTGTCTCTCTGGTTTTCCATGGGGGATGGCTCACTGGTGGAAAGAGTTGAAAATGGCTCTATTTACAACGTTAAATCGGCTTATAGATCATGTTTTATTTCAATTTCTCATCTAGACTTCATTAAGCGGGGATGTGAATGGAAATAAGCATCTGGGTTTTAAAAGATGGGATATTTAGTCCTGGGAGCTTTTGTCCATTCCCTCTCAGACTCTGTGGAACCGCAGCTATGGCTCCTGGGAGGAAAATTCCGTCTCTTCTTCCTCTAAAGGTAGTTTAGCAGGGCAAGATGGTGCCATCCTTTCCTTTGTATTTTAACTACAAGCTCATTTGTTCCCCTTCACGGTGATTACCGAAACCGGTGACATGGGCAGCCTTGAGCACAGTGTGTGATGGGAACAGATGCAGTCTGTCTGGGCAGTTGGCAGGACAAATGTGCAAGGCATGGAATGGGAGAACAACAGGCCTTAAGCAGTATGAACAGCCCTGGGGTACTTGGCACATTAGTGTCCTTTGAAACTGAGGAGAGTGCCATTAAAGCTGGGTGAGTTCCAGGTGAGAAGATGGGAGGTTAAAGGGGCATCAGAGCCTATATACCCTTCTGTGGTGCTCTGGAAACCTTCGTGGAGCATTCTGGAAAATGTTTTCCTATGGTCCATTAAAGTGTCACCACTAATTGATTGTGGCTTTCTCTTGAGTGTGGGGAAACTCAGTTCTCTGAGAACAGCAGTCTTCTTAGCCTTGTCACAGTACAGAAAGCCTCAGATGCCCTGCTCTTCCATCTTCTTTTTACTAATTCTACCATCCTTGTAGTAGAGACAAGAGCTCTACCCTAGGTGTTAGGGTATTGTCCTGAGAGGCACTGATGGGATGTGGTCACCAAGGAAGCCTCATAGTCTTTACAGAAGAAGAAAAATTTCCCAGGACAAGGCCGAAGAAACCCAGAGCCTTCAGAACACATGGTGGGTACATGATGGTTTCTTCTGGCCCAGTCAGAGTTGCTCTTCTGTTTCAACCATCATCACAGGCTTATTGATTGCTGAGATGTGTTTTAAAAAGCATCAAGAATCAGGCAATTAGTTCTTGCTTAATGCTGAATGCCAAAACAGGGACATGGATTCTCTAATTGATCAATGGGTTCATTATTTCCTTGCATGGATAGATGTAGATGCAGGCCAATGGGAGTAATAAAGTAGAAAAAAAAATTAAAATGTAGAGCCAGAGATTTATTAGCCCCTCCCAAGAAGTACATTGTTTATCCATTTATTTCCCAGTAATTGCTTGTTTATTAAGGTAGCCACTCAAAGAGAAAGCCTGAAGCAGGATTGTCAATAACGAAGAGGGACCATGTGTTTACTGTAAGTAGGGGTATTATGTTCCAGTTATTAGAGCTCCTCAAGTATAAGAGGCAGGGTGAGAGAGCCTGGGCCATCATCAAAATATAGCCATCTTTCACTAGGAGAAGCAATGTCACTAGAGCCATGTGGGCTTTAAGAGGGAGCCACTTCAGAGTAAGGGAGTTAGTGACCAAGTGAGATAGCTTTCCCTTTGGAGCTGTGTCCTCGGGATGTAGTAGGTTACACTGCAGAGATCAAACATTTTGGAGTTCCCATATACTTCTCCCTTCATGACCTACATTTAATAGCTCTTTGGCCTTGTTGGGTCCATTTCTTAGAATCCCTGAGCTGAGAGGTAAAATAGTGAAGATGGACTTAACTGTTAATAAGGCTATAGCAGTTAAGATGATTGGCTCTGCCACTTTCTTAACTGTGGCACCTTGAGCTAGTTATTTTACCTCTCTATGGCTTGGGATCATGTCAATTGAGGATGAGCTAGTTATTTTACCTCTCTATGGCTTGGGATCATGTTAATGGAGCATGAGTTGTTGATGACCAGATCTTGATGGCCCTGACCCCAGCAATCCTATGCCTAGATGGGCAATGGCGGTGGACACCTCTTCATCTCATGTGTCTGGTTTCTCTCTCTAGAAGCCTGAGGCTTGTCTCCTGGCAGCTGGTATCTTGCTTGTTCCCTGCACTCCCAGCAAGATGTCAACTTCTAAGCTCATGCTCTGGGGACCACCTTCAAGCCATGGAGATGGGAGTGAGTCCTGGATAAACATTCCAATTCCTCTACCTTCTGGTGGAGAATTCTGAAGAGTATCTTCTCAAGTTCCATGGTGGTGCCTCAGAAGGATCGAGCCCACTTGCCAACAGTGGGGATGTAACCATTATCAGGTTTTCTTTTTTCAGTGTCTCAAATGTATCCTCACTCTTTCGTCCATGCTCACCTCCCTAAGTCACTCCTTGCCCACCACCAGTCTTTATCTAAAGGGCCCACTGGGAGGGAGCCCAAGTTAGGGTGTTCTTCAAGGCACTTACCATAGTGCCTGGAACATGGCAAACAAAGCAAGGCAGGAGATTAGGGTGCATGCCAAACTGGCTGGTCAAGAGACAGAGATCCAGTAGACATGTATTCAAGGCCCAAACTGGGAATTGATAAGACAGTGTTTGTCTTCAATTCTTCTCCAAGTGGTTAAACAGGAGAAGGACAGCCTAGACATGACCTCACCCTGAGGAGTGGGAGACAAAGAAAACAGTCATTAATTGTGCTATCACTGTGCTCTCTTTCACAGTGGTCTGCTCTTACCCTCCAGAGTACACTTTTTTCCTACATTTAGTTGACCCACACTCTTTTAGTACCTTTACTAAATTTAAAATCTCACTATTTTTGACTTTTTTTTTCCTTTCTAATTTGTTGTTCAGGACAAGAAAAAATTGCAAAGAATCTTTGGACAGAGTTCCCAGAACCCAGTAACACCAGTACATGTGAACAATTCATCAGCTCTACTTTGAGGATCTGGAAGATTACATCATTGTATACCCCTTGCCATTCTGATATATGGGCACAAATCATTTTGTGAACATGAGCATCCCTGCTTACCTTCCCCCTCAGCTCTCATTCACTTAGCTTCTTGGATATTCCTAGGACAATCTGATGTTGAGCAACCATGGGGTCCAGTGTTGCTATAAGTTTTATACTCAATGAGAATAGTACTTTGATCAAGTACTGATAAAGGTTACAGGTATTAGCAAGGATAAAGAATGCACAAGTATTGAATCTAATTGTCTACAGTATAAATAGCACAGAATCTCTTATGTAAGATGGTTATATATTGTGCAGGGAAGAAACATCTCTGCATCTTCATCAGCCTGCTAAAGCCAAACCCCAAGTTCAGGAAGGGTGATTGTTTCCCCCCTGCTCTGGTCTCTCAACTCTCTGTGGCACATCTGATCACCTCTACAGAAACCTGGCATTACCTATATAATCAAGGCAGAAGGTGAATTAAGAAGAGGAAAAGGAAAAAGAAGACTAAATTTTGAGCCCAAAAAGTGCTTTGATAACTTAGTTTAAAAACTTGGGACTGGCCAAGTTTCTACTGGGAGATGGCCCAGTAGAATAAGTGCTTGCCTGGCAAATGCAAAGGCCTATATTCAATTCCTAGTTCTACCAAAATAACCCCAAAAAACAAACAAACAAAAACCTTCTCTTTGCATCACAGAGCTCCACTATGATGTCATCACTCATCCTCACAGTGGCCTTCAACAAGAAATATTTCAAATCCATCTTACAGATAAGGAACCTAGTTCTCACAGAACTGACTTACCTGGTCAGACCACCTAGCAGGAACTGATAGAAGCTGGGATTTTGTACTTAATAATATCAACAAATGCTCATTTTATTCATCCACGTGACCAAATTAAATCTTATTGTATTGTTTGATTTGGGTAAAGAATGTGTTTTGTGTGACACTTTACTGCTTAAAACCACTCAGCAATATTTTTATTTGTCCCCATCTCATAGATTAGAGAACAGTCTGTAAAAGATTGAATTATATGCCTGCAACCACACTACTAGCAAATGGTAGATCTGGAGTCAGTGACCCCTTTGTCTAGCTCCCTTTCATGAAGAGACTTCTGAAAAGGGTAATCCATTTTTCTTCCCTTTGAATCTGGGCTGGCTTTAGTGACTTGCTTGACTGATAGACTTTGGTGGAAATGGTGCCAGGTTTTTTCAAGCTAGGTCACAGCAAGCCTTGCCAGTTATGCTGGACCAGCAGGGAAGCCCTAAGCTACCACATGAGAAGCTGGATTAGTCCACTGTAAAGGCTGTGTGTAGAACATTCAGCATCTGCTGAATATTTCTGTTTGATCTCAGCCTTCTAGCCACTTTTGGAAAGTCACCAAATTTTGAATGAAGCTGCCTAGGACCTTCCAACCTAAGTCTTCCAGCCTATCCTCCTTTGTCTCTGCTGTTCATTGCTGAGCTTTCCCTTCCCACACATGAAGAAAGTGACATCAGGGAAAATAAGGACTAGATCTATGAAGAGGAAGACTATTCTAGCCAGACTTCTTGTCTGTACCACCCAGACCCTCTTGGTATTTTTTTATTCCTAGTTTCCATCCTGTATGGTCACTATTTATTCATGGCCCACCATCAGATTCCTATCATATGAGATGCCTCATCTATAGGCTTTCTCCTTCCAGGCTTTCTCTGGCATTTCTTTTTAATATATGTGCTGCCTAAGGGAGCATTCTCTGGAATTTTTATTTTCTTGATTTTGTGATTGTTTTCACTTGAAGTTTTGTTCTCAGAAATATACAATGAATAATGCCTGTAAACAGTTGTATGTCAAAGATCATGTGGTGTATATGGCTCTTTGTAAAAAATTCAAATCATCTAGAAAAGTTTGAAGGCAAACTTGAAGCATTTATATTTAAGTGGATGCCGCTTGAAGATATACTCATAAGTGAAATAAACCAGACCTACATGTGTAAATATCGTATAGTCTCCCTAGTATAAGAAATCAAAAGAAGAAATACAAATAGAAAGGTATAACACAACTAAAAGGAAAGCAAGAACTTGAGGACTGGACAATGAGGAGAGGGTAAGGAGAAAAGCTGGGAAACAGGACAGGGACAAAGCCTTACACTTGTACACACAAGATGGGCAAGGCAATGATCCTGAGAAACATCAGCAAGTTTTTGAAACTAGCAGTTAATTGGTAGGATTCTCATCCTGACTAACTATATATGCTGATACCTGTGAACCAGGCAACTGCACTGAAGATGGCAATGTGTAATAACCTCTAATTCCATGGTTCAGAAATGTGTTACTCAGCTCTCCCATTGCTGAAACACCATGCCTGTTACCCACAGTTTAAGGGGGGAGAGGTATAATTTGGCTCATTGTACTGAGGATTTAGTCCATGGCTCCGAGGCAGAAGTATCAGAGTAGAAGGACTTTTAGAGGAGAGTTGCTCACCTCCTGGCTTCCAAAAAGTGAGGAGAGCAGGGAGGAGCTTGAGAGGCATCTCTGCCTTCTCCCAGCAGCATACTTCTTCCAACTGGGTTTCAACTTCTCATAGTGCATTTAGTTGTGAGCTCATCAATGAGTCAAGTAAAAAAAAAAAAAAAAAGTACAGCATCCCCATAACCCAATCACCTCCTAAACACATGAGACTTTAGGTCTAGGGGCATGTGTATCTAAACCATATCAAGAGATAAGATGGGTTATATTTTGTTCAGTATTCTTCCAAGTATTATATTTTTCTTCTCTCTCTCAATTTTAGAACTTTATATAAATAGGATTGTGTTATTTAAAACATTATGTGATGATTATCTTGCTAGATTAATACACTGATATATTAAAAATCTCAAAAATCAATATCATGATTTTTATTGATATATTTCATTTTATGTGAATACAGCAATTTATGGAAGTTGTTTACCATAGGTAGATACATAGGGCACATTTTAAAATCACCATAAAGAATGCTGCAACAATATTTTTGTACATTTTTTTCCATAGACTCAGACCCAATTTTTTGTAGTGGATTTTCTAGGCCAAAGAATTTATGTTTTCCAAATATATCTATATATTCATTTATTGCAATTTTAGGGATCAAACCCAAAGCCTTCACACTGAGCTACAAACCAAGCCACTTTTTTGGGTTGTTTTATCTTCTCTTTTTTGTACATTTTGAATTTTTTGTTTAGTAGTGCATGTGTAGTGCATAATGTTTAAGGTCATGTGGGAAAAGGGTACATGTGTGAAGCACATTTTTGTTCTTTTTCTCATCTCTCCCCAATCTCTTGATCTTCGTTCTTTTTTGGGTACACATTCATAGTACATGATGTTTACATCCCTCATTCTTTATCTTGTGATGGGATTTTTAAAATTTTTTATTTTTTATTTATTTGAGAGAGAGAGAGAGAGAGAGAGAGAGAGAGAGAGAGTGGTGTGTGTATGGCCAGCTCAGCCCACCAGGGGGCGGGGCTGGCTGGCATGTGGTGCTGGGGGATTGAACCGCGGTCCCTGATGCTTTGCCAAGCTTGTTCTAAGTAGGTGCCTTAGACCACTGAGCCATCTCTCCAGCCCTGGGATCTTAATAAGTTGCTAAATTTCCCAGGCTGTGACTGAATTTGGTTGGATTTGAATCCTCCTACATTTGTTCTCCAGAGTACTGGGATCACGGGCACATGTCACCATGCCCTCCCGATTTCATAATGTGACATAATTTGTAAGCTCTTTAGAAGGCTGTAACATTCTACAGTATTTTCACTTGATCAATGTAACTTTTATATTGTATCTTGGTATGTAGTCATATCATCTTTAAAAATGTTTTTAAGACTTAGGCATTTAATTGGTGCAAAATTCCTCAGTCTTAGTAGGCATGTTTTTGATTGCTAATGACATTGGAGTTATATTATCTTTATTTCCATTGGCTGTTTGTAATTTTTATCTGGGTTGTTTACGGATATCATATAGTTATTGCAGATTTTTATTACAAGTATTCTCAAGTAAAAGAAATATTAATCTTTTACCACTTGGGTTATTATTTTTCTCTTTGTGTTTTTTCAACTTTGTTTATAAGTGAGAATTGTTTTCTGTTTAATTTTATTCATACCATACAAAAGTTTAAAGTATGCATAACTTTTATAATGTATGTATATATTTTTCATAAGTCAGAAAGATCAACAGTATGAAACATGTTAATATCTTCTTTTATTTAGTTTCATAATATTTTTTATGTTGAAAACTTTTATTTTAAAGAGAAAATATGATGACACAGAATTTCAAAACAAGATAATGGAAATTAACAATAGTACTATATTGTGTATCATCATCTTCAAATATAGTATAATATTTAGATAAATATTTATAATATTTATCACAATATAGTATAATATTTTTTCCCCTTCCTTCTTTTCTCTATTCCCCATCCCAGTTGTTCTTTCCTTTTGGGAACTTATGAGTATGGTCTCTAGTCGCATCTATTTACCTAAAGACAATACTGGGCAACAAAGGAAGACAGGAGGCACAACAATCCTGGAGTTGAAATTATACTACCGAGCTACTCTGATAAAATCATCATGGTGCTGGAAAATAAAAACAAATCTGAGCATCAGTGGAACATATTAGAACATCCAGACACAGCTGAAAACACATTCAGCCACCTTATCTTTGACAAATAGTCCAAATATGTTCACTGGAAGAAAGATAGCCTCTTTAGTAAACAGTGATAGAAAAATTGGCTTTCCACATGCTGAAAACTAAAACTAGATCTAGGTCTATCACCGTGCACTATATTAAAGTCAAAATGGATCAAAGATTTAATATTGAAACAAAAGCACTAAATACACTGGAAAAGAAAGTAGGTAGAAATCTTGACATAAGAGTGTCAGAGAGCTCATGAACAAAAACCAAACTACATCAGAAATACTTCAAAGAATCAACAACTGGGATCTTATCTTATTGGAAACCTATTCATCTGAAATCTATTGTGCAGCAGGAAATGTAGCGAGGAAGCAAGTTTTTTTTTTTTTTTTTCTTCACATGACTTCTTTGTTGTCCTGTGGTCTCCCCACCCCCACTGCAAATGGCTCTGGACAGGAACATGCATCTATTTTCCTAACCTTTCACAAACCTGGTTCTGTAGAAGCCCTTATCCATTGTCTCTCCCTGTGAGCCACACAGATCAGACAAGGAAAGGGCGACTAAGTTTCAGTGATTCCTGGTCTCATCACAAGCCCTTCCAATGCCCATAGACCTTCTAGGGTACCAGAGGTTTTTGAAAAAGTTCCTGTAACACTCTCAAACAAACTTTAACAGCTCTCTTCTGTGTTTCAATTTCCCTTTGAAGTTTGTGGGAGTGGACAACGTGTGCATAACCAGATATAGAAGTGTCAAGGCTGAAGTATTAGCTAACTAGAAAAGAAATAAGAAAATTTTCAGAAAAACTTTAGACAGACTGGAGTGACAAAAATATTTATGAGCTAGTGACAGAGAAAATAATGTTCTGAGACTTCAGAATGATAAACAGTGAACCTTAAATATTTCTTGCTTGTTTTGTAAAGATTTCTAAACTACAGATGAGGTCATTAGCCCTCTGCCCCTTCGCAACCCTCTCTAGAGCACTGAGATTACCTGGGAAGGGAGATGAAGGCTTGTGAAGGACAGTGCCTTGACGACAGGCAACCATGTCACCTGTTCTCTGTCCTGGGGACATGGCCCTCCTCTTTGCACCTCTTCTTCCTCCTGGATTCTTTCCCACAGGGCAGAGGGAACACAGGGAAGGTATCACTGTAGAAATTCTCTTTCCCACAGGAAATAAACACACAATCCTCTCTTACCTGCTGTGCCACTGTATAGTTTTAGTTACTGTGACCCCAAAACATTAATTTTTGCCTTGACTCTTTTTAGAGACTATATTTACATAAATTTTATTACAGTATTTGTTATAGTTGTTCTGTGTTATTATTACTTACTATTACTATCTTCTTCCTTTGCCCAATTTATAAGCTAAACCTCACCATAAGTCTATGTGTATAGAAAAAATGATAACATATCTAGAGTCTGACATTATCTGCAGTTTTCAGCGTCCTCTGGGGGTCTCAGAACATGTCCTGGTGGATTTCTATGTTGCTATCTTCCCTGTATTCCCTCCTCCACACCATCTGTATCTTGTACCTTCCTCTCCTTCACAACCATATTGTCCTACTTGCTCTCAGCCCTTCTCAGCTCTCTTTACCCACCTGTGCTCCTGAGCTGCTCATCCTGAGGTCACTGAGCACTGCCAGTTCCCAGAGTGTATCTAATGTACTTATTGGATATTTGGTATTTGTTACTGTTTTCTTCTTTTTATACATATTTGCTTTGTGGATCTTTGTGGACCTCCTTCTCTAAAGGATGCCCCAAAGTCTTGCTTATCCAACACATTTACTCTGGCCTCTTTTTCTCAGATGTCACTCAAATGTAGCTGCTCTTTGAGTCCCCACTGCCTTCCCTCTAGCAAGATTCTATCTGGCTTTTTATTTTTTTTTTTTTTTTTGGTGGAACCAGGGATTGAACTCAGGCCCTTGTTCTTGCCAGGGAAGGACTTATTTTACTGAGCCATCTCCCCAGCCCTGAGCCATCTCCCTGGCCCAATAGTTTTCTTTATACTCTATACTCTCTGTGATTCATCTTTCTAAAAACTACTACTTTCAGGAAAAAGCCCTAACAATGTGACTCCCTAACCTCTGTCATCAGGATCTTGCTCTGAGGTCCAGCACAGTTATTATTTTTTTCTGCTGTCTAATGATTTTGTTCATCAATCTCCAGTTTCAGGCACTTGCAACTTAAAGGATAAATGGACTATTTGGTTCTGTTTCTGTTGATTCAGCTCATGGTAGCCTGGCACCAAGGCAGAAATGTCCTGGTGAAAAGGCATGGAAGAGGACAACAGCTCATCCCATAATAGCCAGGAAGCAAAGAGAGAGGGTGGAGGAACCAGACACAAGAAAATAATGACACCTTCCACTCTGTTCTGTTCTCTCCATTCCCAGTGGCCTACTCCTCCAACTGGTCCCCACCTCCTGATAGTGCTTGAATTCATCATTAGTTTACTATGAGTGAGTGTACCCACAATTCAGTCACCTTCCCAAAGCCCCATGTCTGAACATGTGTGACTTTTGTGGAACATTTTAGATTTAAGCTGTAACAATGACGATCTTAATCATCTCTAAGTGATCAACA
>NW_004524687.1:6984811-6985778 GCF_000260255.1 Octodon degus
CTTATCAGTCAGTCACAGCTTATCCAGTGCTTATCACCCAGGAATCTAGGTACGCAATCCTGCTCTGTGTACCTATGCCAGCACAACTCCAATGAAAGAACTTGAAAGCCAAAAGATAGGTTACAGATAGAATTTTAAATATTTTATTAATCACTTTAGAACAGCAAGAAGAAATAGGTAAAAATGATTTTAATAATGTACTTAAGCCAACACATCCAAAATACTATTTGAACATGTGATAAATAAAACTAATTAATCAGATACTTTGCATTATTATCACATGAAGTTACTAAAAGCTGGTAAGTAATTAAGACAGAAAATCTCAGTTGAGAAGTTACACTTCTCATACTCAACATACACACGTGGCTGGTGACAGCTGTGTGGGGCTGCATGAGTCTCCATTTTTGTATGTGCTGTCACTCCTCCTGTAACGTCTGTCATCTTTATGTGATCTGCTCAACAAGCTTTTTTCTCCAAAAACATGCTCCAACTTCTTCCCAGTGGTGCTCCCAGGTCAGCTAAGATGACCTTTGCTCATCAACTTACATACCACACAGGATCAAGAGGAGTCCTTGAGCAGACTCTGAATGCCTTGAGGAAGTTATTGGTATGTCTCTGCACTCCACCTACATGACACAGATGGCAGTGATGGCCAGCTCCCTGAGGGAGTCGTGGAAAGCACTGAGAAGTGAGTGCTCAGTGGTAGCAGTGGCCTCCATGGCTGGCACTTGAAGACCCTGGGTGGACCCTGACCCTGTGAGTTTCAAGACCCTAGCTTTCTCGGGAGCTTTGAGCTATGACCTAGAAAGAAGTGCAGAGTATTGCCTAGATATTCCCCTGTCTCCTCACCCAATACTGTGACACACATATATGTGTATACGTGAATGCATATATACAAATATCAACATGTATTTCTGATATATTATTGTAGAGAGCCCATGCCGCGAATCGCGGCTTCAGAACCAAA
>NW_004524687.1:6986093-6989793 GCF_000260255.1 Octodon degus
GCACAAATCGTGTTGAGTGCTTTCCTGCTGGACGGGAGGGCGCCCGACATATTATATTTGAGGAATTGAGCCTACTAAAGTAAAGAATGTTCAGTATGAAAAATGTGGTCACTTGTTCTCTCTTTTCTAGCCAGGATAAACAAATTTGGATATCAAGAAATATACTCACTTTAACTTCATACTCCTTTGAAATCTCTCTTATCTCTGCTTTTTGCTTACATGCCTGTATGTAGGGAAGATAACCTACCCACAAGTCTTTTATAATAAATGGTAACAATACATCTATTGATAGAAAGCACCATATCTAGAAATTAATAATTAGAAGGAGTTCCTACCCTTCTAAGAATAAACTTTAAAAAAATTTAAAAGGACTATATCCAGTTTATTATTGCAGGCCCTTTTGTTCTTAGGCTAAATAATTGCTCAGTAATTTATTTCTGATTTGAACATGCTTCAATAGGAGCAGCTATTTCTGACAGGTGACCAAATGGCCATGTGGCTACTAACAGGTGACTCGTGGGATAAAGATACAGGCGTACGTCTGGAGACAGGCTGCAGGGAAACAAGAGGAACCATGTAAACTAATTGTGGAGAAAACATCGCCTGTACATTAGAGTCACATCTGGCCTCAGTTATCATTATGCAAGCTGTGGCTCCATTTAGCCCTGGTGAGAGCTGCATCCATCCCCTTGAGAGCAGCCTGCATGAATCTGAGAGACAAGGAGCATGAGTTGCATGTGGTCACAAGAAAATTCCAGAAGGCTGTAGCCCACACATACACCTCTCAGTGCCTTTCTCACTGTCTGCAGCATGGACACGACTTCCTGGACATTGTCAGAGATGACTAATATGTGTTAGACCCCACCCCATCATTTGTGTCATGTTCCTTAGAAGGAAGCTATTTAACATATGGAAACACTTCCCCCTTTACATTCTGTAGGATTGTTGAGTTCAGCTATTGTGAAGGCAAATAATTCCAACCATGGGGTAGAAAATTCATCACACTTCAGTAAGTAGCTTGTTGAAATGTGTAATTCTCAAATGGTGTGAATTTTTTTGCAGCATATATGCATGCAAATTAATCATAATTTTTTGACTTACCAATGGATGATTATAGAAGTGCTACTCTAAAAACCAAGAGTTAGCATAGTAGATAGTAAATTATAGTTATTAAAAGAAGAACAAGTTTTATTTGCTGTTTTTAGAATGGCATATCAAGCATCCAGACAATGTTTACATCCTCATTATTGATTCCGTGAAGATGTTCCCATTTAAATAATTACAAGAACAATCTATACTTTAGGACAATGTTCTTAAGGTATGCCTTAAAATTTGCTGATGGACCATAAAACAGTACAAATTTGTTCTTGTCTCTGTCTTATAAGAACAAGCATGCAATTCCATTGATACATTTCCTTTGCAGTAGAAATTGGGAATGGAAGGTAAAGTGAGCTGTTGAGCTCTCTGTTTCTTCTTTATTGTGTTGACTCTGCTGATCTGTGTTACAGTCAAAATTGTTCAAGAATTATTGGTCTAAAGTAGCATTTACCAGCCAAAAGTACATGTAAGTTTGGGGAGGCTGAATTTTACATTTTTACATGGAAATGAATGATACATTTGAGGATAATGGACATATTAAGTAATAAGGGAAATGTTTAACATTATTTAACTTGTTTTGTGGCCTATTGTAAAGGAACGGTATCTTTGTTTCTGATCATGAAATACCTAGTATACTTGGGATTACTAAGGCTCCAGGGAAAAAGTCTGGGTATTGGGGACTAGGGGAAATGAAGAAACACTGAAACCCCATCTAAATCTGTGTGGAATGTAGATATAGACCCACAAACTGGGCTACATTAGCTATAAATTGTGGCTGCACTCCTGTCAATTTGTTCTCTGGGTATTTTACAGTATGATTGTTTTGACTGTGGTTACACACACACACACACACACACACACACACACACACATTCCCAGATCTTCCCAACTTGCATGCAAGTGTGATCTGAGCCCAGGTAGACCTGACTTGGATTTCTGACCTCTAGCACTACAAGAGCATACACCTGTATCTCCGAAGCTACCAAGGTTGGGGTGGTATATTACAGCAGCAAAGAAGTCTAGTATACTGGTGTCAGAGTGTGGCAATTGCATGCTTGTTCTTATAAGACATAGACAGGAACAAATTTGTACTGTTTTATGGTCCACGAGCAGATTTTTATGGCCCACTACAGGCATACCTTAAGAACATTGTCCTAGAGTATAGATTGTTCTTGTAATTGTTTAAATGGGCACACCTTCATGAAATCTATAATGAAGATGTAAATGGTGTCTGGGTGCTTGATATGTCAATCTAAAAACAGCAAATAAAACTTGTTCTCTTTTAATAACTATAATTTACTATCTGCTATACAATGAAGAGAAGAAAAACATCAAGCCAATTTCATTTAGAGCTATAAATGTTATCCTAAATAAATAGGAACAGTCTAAACCCAACAATATAGGAAAAAGAAAACACATTCTTTCGACGTTGTGCTTAGCCAAGAAGGCAAGGCTGCCAAAAACCCAGTCAATAAAATTTACCACGTTGGCAGACACAAGGGATAGAACCCATGGTGTCTTTAGTATGTGCCTGTCACCATGTGACAAATGACATTCATTTTAACTGTTTATAGTCTATTACTCCAGCATCTATTTAAAATATATTATTATAAACTCCCAGAAAAGAGCAAGAGAAAGGAACTTTTAAAAACCTGACAAGGTAAATATAAGGCATCCCCCTCTCATGTTTCGCATAGAGCAAACATGATACTAAACTGAATCATCTTAAAAGTTTCCTTTGAAACTAGGGACAAATAAAGAGATAACAACTTGCATTCTATATTGTACTGAAATCCTTAGCCATCACAAAATTGTCCTTTTTAAGTAGTGAGAATGACGTAACAAATCATCATTATTTGAAGATGATAACCTTAGAGCACCTAGAAAAACTAGTACAAGTTTCAATAAAATTCAGAAACTCATTGGGTCAAAAACATAAATTGTATTTCTGTGTACAAGGAATGCCAAAGTACCTAGCAATACATCATAAAGGACACCAGGAAACCAGAAAACTTTGTTAAGAAATATTAAAGTTACACTGAATCCATAAGGGGAAAAATAATTTTGAAAATATTAATTCCTTCTACATTTATCATTCTGTTCAAGGACATCCCCTCAAAAAAATCCCAGTAGATGACATTTTTGAGGTAACTTGGCAAACTGATTCTAAGATTTATATATGTACACAAAAAGTAATTGAGAAATGCTTTTGCAATCAATAGCATTTTTGTGCACAAAAATAAACACACTGAGAGAGAAATGAGGGAAACCATGTCTTTCACAATAATATCCAAAAAAAATGAGATACTTAGGAATCAATCTCACAAAAGATATGGTATTCTGAGAAAATACATTAAAGAGGATTTGAGAAAAGAGAAAAATATTCCAATCTCCTGGATAGGAAGAACCAACATTATGAAAATGGCAATACTCCCAAAATTGTTATACAGATTCAGTGCAATCCTGATTAAAATAGCATGAGTATACCTCACAGAGCTGGAGAATATTTTCCTCAAATTCATTGGGAACAAGAAGAGACTTAAAACAGCAAAAACATTCCTGGGCAACAGAGGAAAGGCAGGAGGTATCACAATCCCTGACC
>NW_004524687.1:6994453-6999487 GCF_000260255.1 Octodon degus
TTGGAAAAACTCGCTTTCCATATGCTAAGATTAAAAATAGACACATGCACAGCACCACAAAGCTAGAATAAAAATGGATCAAATGTTTAAATATTAAAACAAAAACACTAAATCTTCTGGAGGAAAATGTAGGTAAAAATCTTAAAGATATAGGGATATGTAGAGGGTTTATGAGCAAAAAACAAACTGCATGGGAAATACTTCAAAGAATCAACCATTAGGATCACATCTTTTTGAAAAGTTTTGCACTTCAAAGCAAATCTCTAACAGAGTAAAAGAAAACCAACAAATTGGAAAAAATTATAACCAATGGCCCCTTAGATAAAGGCCTTCTATCTAAAATATACAAGGAAGTAAAAAAAAAAAATCAGACCCCACTGAATTCAATGACCCAATCCAAAAATGGGCATCTGAGATGAATATATACTTCTCAGAGGAAGAAATACAAATGGCAAGTAAACATATATCAAAAAATATTCAACCTCAGTGGTCATTTGAGAAATGCAAATTAAATCACACTGAGATTACATCTCATCCCAGAAAGAATGGCTAATATGAAGAAGTCAGCCAATAGCAAATGCTGGAGAGGCTGTGGAGAAAAGGAGACCTTCTGCACTGTTGGTGGCATTGCAGACTGGTACAAACACTATGGAAATCAGTGTGGAGATTCCTTCAAAAGCTGGGATTGGAGATCTATTCAAGCTAGCTATTGCCCTCCTAAGCATTGTTCCAGAAGAACTGAAAACCTCATACTACAGTGATATATGTGCACCCATGTTTATAGCAACACAATTTGTCATAGTTAAATCCTAGAAACAACCCAGATGCCCAATAACTGATGAACGGATGAGAAAGATGTGGTATTTTTACACAATGAAGTATTATTCATCTATAAAACAGGGTCAATTTGAATCTTTTGTCGGTAAATAGATGCCACTAGAGACCATACTCTTAAGTGAAATAAATCAGACCCACATGTACAAACATATTGTCTGTCTCCTTAGTGTGAGAACCTGAAAGAGAAAAATGGAATCTGAAAGGTATGCTACACACTGGTAAAAAGGAATGAACTTATTCAAGAGGAAAGAGTTACTGAGTTGAGGAGAAGGACAGGAGAAGGAATGCAGGAAAGTGATTTATCTATATATATGTAAGCAGGATGGTTCGGACAACTATACTGCACATTTCTGCTGGCCTATAGAAAGAAGCAGTGCTTTAATTTGTTTTATCTCCTTTTTTTCAATTGTTTCTCCTTTTTTATCTTCTTAATTTCTTATATATTTCTTTCTTTCTTCTTCCAACTTTACATGCATATATCTGGTAATATGAATAACTGGTTAGAAGACAACACTATATATTACAACAAATACTGTGACATTCATATTACTTTAAGTGAAAATCTGTATCACTTGTATTTTTTTGTTTTAATTATAATTTGTGCTCTCTTTAAAAATTGAAAAAAGAAAAATAATTTTGCAGAAAAGTACAAAGACATTCTCTACCAGAAAAGAAATACGCAGGCTATTTATTGAATGTGATAGTATGAAAAGATTAGCAATATCATAGAAATAGAAAAATAGACCACTGAAAAGGAATAATGAATCTAGAAACAGATCACCCAGATATAGTCCATTGATGGTGATGAAGGAGCATTATGCTTATCTATGAAAGTCTCAAGTTTATTATTCTTTATGTCTGAGTATTTCCCCATTATCAATATAAAAATACATTTTTATAGGTAAATGGTTGCAACTAGAGACCATACTCATAAGTGAAATAAATCAGAACCACATGTGCAAACACTGTATTGTCTCACTAGTGTGAGAAACTGAAGAAGTAAATAAGATTCAAAATATACAACAGATATCATGACTTGGGAAGAAAGTATTCTAAAGAAGAGTGAAATAGTAATACAGGAAAAGAGAAATTAAGAGGAAAGGAAAACAAATATATATATATGATAGTTATACAGCTAATTTCTCTTAGTTCTTTGCAAAGAGAGGTCTGCAGGGCCAGTGAGATAACTCAGTGGTCTAAAGCGCTTGCTTAGGCAAGCTTAGGCAGGTGCAGGGGACTATGGTTCAATCCTCAGCACCACATGGGTCACCAGTCCCACCCTCATGGCGGGTTGAGATGGCAAAAAAAAAAAAAAAAAAAAAAAAAAAAAAAAAAAATAGAGGTCTGGGCTAATATTGTTTGGACAATGTTTCATGCCATATCTTGTATTCTGAGTAACTACTATGGAGATATCAATATGCCGTGTATTAATAATTGTTATTTTCCTACCAGCCTTTTTTGAAACTTTTATTGTTTTTATTTTTGTCTCAATATAAGAAAACTAAGGAAATAAAAGAGCATTACAGAAAAATAAAAAGAGCATTATAGAATGGAACAGTGAGAGATAGATGATAGTATTGTCAAGAAATGGCACTGAGGTTAGGAAAGTTCCATAAGAACACAAGTGTAGCTTTACCCCTACCCTGCTGTATATACAAATACCATTGCAGGTGGACTGTTAACTTCCATGTGAAGGTTATGCAGTGTATCAGACGCAGTACCGAAGATCCAGTCGTGCCCTGAGAAGAGGAAAGGGTGTACAAAGAAGACCTGGTAAGAACTAATCATCAGTATGTGCGACATGGCAGGTCTTCCTCTGGGCCATTTGCCCTCCTTCTTCGCTGCTCTGGTCCTGGAAGGAATGTTGCCCAAGCTCCCTGGACAGTGGCTGTTGGCTGCATTCACTGGAGGGAGTGTGGTGGGAGGAAACGGAGGAAGCTCTTCCTTTCTGTGCAACTGTAGTGGCTCCTTCGACTGACCTGTCCCTTCCCACATGGCCATTCTTTCTAAAGGTCCAGAGCCTAGTAGCATCTCATCCCAGGGGCTTAGCTCCCTCTTAGCTCTGCACAAATGGCTTCCTCCACTGGAAATGCCAGCTACTTCCTGCTGCCCTTGGTCTCTGATCACCTCTGTAGTCCTTGCTTAGTTTCCAGCAAGTGCAGCACTTTTGTGATTAGGTCTCCGTATTCAATTGTTTCTATTTAGTCATGTGAAGGTGATTTTTTTTGGTGTGTTTAGTTTTTTTTTGTCAACTTGCTTTCTTGACTTATTTTTGACTAACACAAAAAGATAAATTCAAGTTACATTAAAATTAAGAACTTACGTCTCTGAAAGATGGTCTGGGGAGATATGAAGCCAAAGTATGGTGGTCTCCGGAGAGCAGTATTCATCCTATGCAGGTGCAGCTCCAATAACATAAAGGCCTCTCAAGAAAATCCCACCTCTTGCAGGTCCTACTGCCCTTCCGCACTCCTCTGAGGACCAAGAGGCCAGCACGTTGACCCTTTGGGGAGAAACTGCACACACACTGTGCACACATTGTGGTGTGGGCTCTAGCGCAACACTGCTTCCTACTCACCCATGGAATGCTTCCGATGGGCCAACTGCATCCCTGTCACTTAGTGAAGATGTACCTGAGGCGGTCTTCAAAATCGAACCCAGGTCTGAAGTGTGAGTAACTTCACAGCCTTCAAAGTTTGAGAATATGGATGCTTTCCTTCATTGCGAGTGGGGGTGGGGTGGCAGGGGAACGAGAATGGCTGCTGCAAAACGAACAGGCTCTACTCAAATTTTTACTTGAAAATTTACCCCTTGAGTGGGCTACCAATATCCTAATAAATGCAATTTAACTTCTTTTTAGTTTTAATAATTACGTATTAATTTTTTTTTTCATATTAAAAGTGTTAAAACATGTAGGGCAAAGACTCCATTTGTGGATCAGTCTCGTGCTGTCTGCACCCCCAGGGCTGCTGCTGCTGCTGCTGTTCACCCGGGGAACTCTGTGAGACCTGGGCTGGGCAGGTGCAGGAGTGGAGCTGCCTCCTCTCCTCTCCCCTCTGTACCTGGCCCCGTTGCTTGGCTGTCCTCAGCTGCTCTCTTGGAGTGTGGCACATACTCTGTGTGCTCCTGCTTTATCCTGCACTTTTTACTCATTGCATTTAAAGTGAACATTACTTTTTAAAATAAGACAATGAAAAAGAGAAAAGCAAAAGCCTAGTGGTGGCTTTCCTAATACCTAGTGATGAAGGTCAACAAGAAACATCCTGGAAAACAGTAGGACACTGCTTTCATCCTGAGAAAGGAAGAAACCTGGGCATAAACTGACCCTAAACTCTGCTCAGCCTGTTGAGTCTGCTGCAGACACTGCAGTCAGGTCTGTTCTCCAACCCCATAAAACGTGCACAAAATGAGACCACTGCAGTGTTTTCACACCAAATCAGGCCCTTGTGTTGTAGTGGTACAGGTGGGTTAGAGTGACATGCAGACCTCACCGTGCTCAGAGAACTGTGCAGTCCACCATCCTCCTCAGCTGGCCCTCACTGCAAATAATACACTTTGTGTCGCTTCTCAACACAAGGCTTTCTAAGGTGAGCATGATGGTGGAGCCACATGGAGGGAAGGTTACCAAGAAGAATGGCTGTGACCACAAGACTGTAGCCTCCACCTCCTGCCCCAAAGATGCTCCAAGGAACAGTCTAACTTTCAGATACTGCTTGTCTCCCAGCAGTCGAAAGCCATGCTTATTGACTGGCTGGTGGTCAGATGACGCAGAACCTCCAAGTGGGTGGAAATGGGACAAGAATGGAAATCAAACACCCTTATTATTTCCACAGGCAGTCGGTGCTTAGTCTTTAGTCTTTGTGGAGACAACAGTCTCAGTTAGAACACCCTTCTCGAACTTCATGGTCCCTCACTTGCTTGCCTTGTACATGATAAAACAAAATAAGCAAACAAAAAACAAACCCTTCCACCTTCTGTGCTTCCCAGGGCCGCCTCCTCGTCCTCGTCCTCCTCGTCCTCCTCTTCCTCCTCCTCCTCTTTTAAATGTATTTGGTACAGGGTCTCACTATGCAGCTCAGACTCATAGTGATCCTCCCTTCTCAGCCTCCCCCAGCACTGGGATTATAAGTGTGCACCTCCACACCTGATCTCTCTCTCTCTCTCTCTCTCTCTCTCTCTCTCTCTCTCTCTCTCTCT
>NW_004524687.1:6999587-7027866 GCF_000260255.1 Octodon degus
GGAACTGGGGATTGAACTCAAGTCCTTGCGCTTGCCAGGCAAGCACTTATTCTACTGAGCTATCTCCCCAGCCCCTCCACCCCTGATTTTAGGCTGCCATGGCATGTCCATTTGTGGGGCCAGTGCAACATGCAGGACCAGGGATTGAACTTGGGTCTTTGTGCTTGCCAGGCAGGGACTTAGACTGCTGAGCTATCTCCCCAGCCCTTGTATGCTTTTTTTGAATTGAATTAACATTTCCAGTTTCTAATTCCTTCATTCTGTTGACAAAATGACAGATCAAACTGGCTCCTCTTCAAAACCTTTCCTAAAGAGTTCTTGCAGAATTCAGGAATAATTCTATTTATCTACCTGTGTAATTTTCTGAAAATAGGACCTAGCTGGAAAATAATCAGCCTTGAAAACTAGAGGTGGAATATACCATCCTCAGTTAGTCCATCCTTGCTCTCCCAGGGTCTTTCCCCAGCCTCAGCCCTGCAGGCTGTCTCAGGCACAAGGTCATCATTGGCTTGTCCTCTCACGGGATTTGGCAAGTCATCTGAAGAAGTGCCCTTCTCCTTCAGATTCTCCACTGAAATCTGCTAAAGCTTCTTGTTTTGGCTTCTACCTCTGAATTTTAAGGTAAACTCAGTACTTTTCCACATATGTATCTTTGGCAGGTCCTGCCTACTTGTTACACAACTATGGTGCCTTCCTTCCTCTTAGGTCTGAGAGGCCTCCTTTCTCTCCACTAACAACTTATCTCCTTGTCTTCTTTTTTTGGGCTTAGATATAGTAATAACTATAATGTTCATTAGTAATAACTAATGTTAGTAACAACTAATTTTCATTTCTGTTTTTTTTAAAGTAACTCTACAGCTATGTCAGACACAGGTAAAACTTTGTTAAGTGAACAAAGGGTATGGCATTTCTGTCACCTACTAAGGGTCACAGTCAGAATTTAGGATCTACCTTTGATATGATTTACAAATTTTGGGCCCTTGGGCAAGCTGTATGACTTCCCTATCCTCACCCATAAAGTCTTACCATGTCTATCCTGGGAAGAATAAATAACAAAATATAAGTTGATAACCTTGAATAGGAATTCATGTGCCACAAGAGAGGTGGAACATTTGGTGCCATAACAGATACCAGAGACTTGCTGAGGAAATCATGTCTAACCACTCAACTCTGATTATGGCAATAAAATATTGCTTAAGAGCTTCATCCTGGCTACAGTAGGACACTTAATTGGTGAGCACGCCAACCAGGAAGCCAAGAGCTGGTGTCCCTCTGTGGGGTTGCTAGATTGGTGAACATGTCCCTCCTTTTCCCCCAGGCCTCCTCTGTACTCTCCATGGGAGCTCCCAAGGACTCTGAACTGGGCTGCTTGGGCAGTAACTGGATTGATAAGTCCAGGAGCCACAAAAGTGGGCTCCCTCTCTCTCACAGTGCCTGGCAGTGTGTCCTGAGGACAGCTTACAAATCCAGTTCAGGTTCTTAAGAAAAAAAGTTTTGGCTCATAGTTTGTGGAGGTTTCACTCTATGGTCAGCTCACTCCAAGGCTAGGTGGCACGGCACAGGGGAAACAGTTCAAGACAGTAGAGGACAGCAAAAGCAACATGACCAAAGGGGGAGCAACCCCTGTTTTCCTTCTTTATATTGCACACAAGCTATCCACCCACACCATCTCTGTGCTCTCCTCTTCCACAAATTCAGGATGTTTAGAAAGTGAGGACCCTACCTGGTCATGGTGTATCATCATTCTCTCAGGCTTTCACAGAGAGCAAATTGGTCAAGCAATGGCTGGGACTCATCCACGTGGCTGACACTGACAAAGGATCTGCAAACTGCTGTGCAGGGCTACAGGATAATCCTGAGGGTACTTGACTGATATCACATACAAAAGTTACATTTCTTGTTATATAGGTCTTGCTTTATCTTAGTCTTAACCATCCAGCAGAAAAGTATAAAAATGAGGTATATAAAGTAAAGCTGAGTATGCTGAGTTGTGAAAGGCTCCAGTCAACAACTTCTGTGGATAACCCACTACTGTTGTGGACTGCTGGACTGTGTTGGACTGTTTTGCTGAATTCATGCAACTATAGTATTTACATGCCAGTGGAATACCCATCCCTGACAGGACTAAACAAAAAAGGGGGATACAAAGGAAGGACTATTTTGTATCTGTGTATGCAGAATAGTTAGGATAGATATACAGCTACTTTTACTTAACTCAATGAGAAGAAGGATTTGTACTAATTGTGTTTGGACAGGATAACCTGTCTGCATCTTGTACTATGGCTAACCACTAAAAAGATAATGTGCAATGTATTAATTATTGAAACTGTCCTATTAATCAGTTTTGAAACTGTCTCATTGCTATTTGTTTCTCAATAAAATAAAATAAAATAAATAAATAAACAAATGGCCAATAAACACATAAAAAAGGTGAAGACCCTGGCCCCCTGCTCAATTAAACTTCTAAGTGTCTCAGTTCTCCTTCAGCCCTTTACCTGGTTGAATCTAGGAGTTACTGTTCTAAGTGTGGTAACAAATTTCTTCTAGATCCTCATGATTTACTGTTGTCATGAAGTGGATGATTTTTGTCAGCATGGAAATGTATTCTCCTACAAAGATCAAGGAATGTGCTAAGTAAATGCACAATTAAGTCTATAATAAAACAAACAAACAAACAAACATGAAAATTGGATCACAGTTCAGGTTCTTGTCTTCACAACTGCTGAGCCAGGGCACTTCATGGTCCTCATGGTTGTCATTCTGCAAGAATTCTGGCAGTCAGTGGGGAAGAAGCAGAGCATCACTGGCTGCTGCTATTTTTCAAAAGAATGTTTAGGCTCTTCTTAAATAAATATTATTTATTTATTTATTTATTTATTTATTTGGTACAGGGTCTTGCTACACAGCTGAGATTCCTAGTGATACTCCTGTCTCAGCCTCCCCAGCACTGGGATTACAGGTGTGCGCCACCACACCTGGTTTTGGCAGCTGGCCTGTTGCCCAGGCCCGTACAGCATGCGGTACCAGAGAGCAAACCTTTATCCTTGTGCTTGCCGGGCAGGCACTTAAACTGCTGGGCTATTTCCCCAGTCCTAAGCTCTTCTTTATGTTAGAATACTTGCCTATTTTTCTTTTTCTGTGTTAGTAAAAGAAGGGGTCGCACACAACTGTGCTGACTGACCATCAGCACTCCTATGGCAAGTGATGGCTTCTCTAGAGACATTCTCGCTCTGATCCCCAACTTGTCAGTGTTACTGACAGGAGTATGTAACTCAAGTATGCGGTGAAGAGGAGGCGAGAGATCAGCCTGGAATGGCCCTTGCTGCAGTCACCCTGCCCTTCTAAGAGGAAAGAGAGAAGCCTGTGTATTTCTGGAGGCAGAGGTTGGATAGGTGGCCGCAAGCCAGGGAGTATGGGCAGGTCCTAGACATAGCGCAAGTAAAGGCACACTATTCCTGGAGGAGCACAGACCTATGCCAGTATTTGGGTTTTACCAGACAGTACTGACCTCCGACTGCCGGCCTCCATAATTGTGAAATAATTTGTAGTAGCTTCTTTTCTCATTGCTGAGACAAAATACCTGACAGCTAAAGTTAAGCGGGGAAAGGTTGATTTAGCTCACAGTTTGTAGAGGTTTTAGTCCATAATCAGCTGGGTCCAAGGCAGGGTGGCACCTGGCAGAGGGCAGCAGTTCATGGCTGGTGGAAGGTAGAAAGGCAACAAGGGACCTTGACAGCATCCTTCTGTTGCTTTCATCTCACCCAGGCTACCAGGACTAGAGTGGTGCGAAACCAACCATTGTACTGATTTAGTCATCACACAACCTTAAACCCAGCATCACACACTACAGATTCAGCCACCTCTGATAAAGCCCTCTGACTGCCCTTTTAGGGCTTTGGGGCTTATTGACAGACAAACCAAGGCAAGCTTCCTACAGCTTCCAGCTCCCAAGTTTGTGGCTGTGCATTCAGCAGCCACAAGAAACCTATACAGAGGGGTAACTGAGGGAGGAACTGGGCAGATGGTTGGGGATGGCTGTAGCATGTGCTTAGACAGAGGCTACTTAGCCAGTCGTGGATCCATATAGGGCTCAGACCCACTCTATGGGTTTCACAAGAACTGTGGAAGCACTCACAGTCATGCTGTATGCCAAAGAAGAAGCTATAACCTACCTGTCCTAGGAGACCAACCTTTGTTCTTTTTTTTTTTTATTTTTTATGTATTAGGTACTACATAGCTTGGACTCAGTGATCTTCCTGCTTTCAGCCTCCCCAGCACTGTGATTATAGGCATGTGCCACCATACCCGGACTCTGTAGTCAGCTCAGCATGCCTGGGAGTGGGACTGGGGATTGAGCCCTGGTCCCTTTGCTTGCCAAAGCAGGCACTTAATTCACTGAGCTGTCTAGCCAGCCCACCAACCTCTGTTCTTTGCCAGGACTGGGTTGTAGCTCCACAGGAGACAGAGCACTTGCCTGGCATGTGCAGGCCCTGGAATGGATCTTCAGCATGTACTTTCCAAAGCAAGCAGTCTTTCCTACCTGTGGGGTACTCTTTCAAACAGACCCTCCTGAAGTCTTCCTCTCCCCGGCAAAGCTGCCTTGGGATCTGTGTACTGCCACAAGAACAAACCCATAGGGTCTTCTCTCCTGAAAACCCGTGAGGTCCCAGGCCCATTCCTCACTGCAAATATGCAACCTTGGGGAAGGAAATGGTAAATAAAATGTCAGAGGGGTTACTTTTCCTTCTGGATGAACTGTAGACAGAATTACAAAGCACTGTAGCATCTAAGAGTAATGGAAATATTAAAACCTACCAGTGTGCTATAAATCTGTTGTCCATCATTCCACAATGTTTTAAGTAGGAAAATTTGGAAATTAAGTGCATTGTGGAGCCAAATAGTTTTGTGGAGCTGATGAAAATTTAACTTTCTGGCCCTGTTAGAAGCAGATTAATTAATAGCCTGTGTTTAGGGATTGTTACAGATGCATAACAAGTAGGCATGGGTTGAGCAGGCAGAATCCACCTTGTTGAAGGTCTGGCCATGTCTGAGAGCACCGACTGGTCGAGTGGTGGCCACTCGACTTCTTCCGGCACTGTGGCCGCTCAGGGTGGCAAGGCAAGAGGTAAGTGACCTCCAGGCTAGACATGTGCCTGAGGTGGAAGCGGTCCCACACACCTGACAAGGACCATTTCCTCTTCCCTCCTGCATCAGTTCCCTTTGAGGGAATAGACTGATCCAGCACTTGCAACAAGAAATTAAATTTTTCTATATCTGATTTGGTTATCTGGGGGACAATTTCATTGTGACCAGCAGGTGGGGAAAGAGTAGACACACGTCTCTGCCTTTTGTGTCACCTCCTGGCCTCTAATTGTACAGCAGAAAAGGGTCTTCTTAGTTGCTTCCTCTCAGTTTGTAGGTGTGCCAAAGCCCTCGCATGGATGTGGAAGCAGATGCATGTTTGTGTCAGAAGTTCAAGACTCGTGATTCTTTTTTCTGTTAGAGAAATTTGATTTGGAGGTATTCTGATTTCTGAACAATTTAGTATCTTTAATAATTCCAAACAATGTTTTATTAAAGTTATAGAAAAAAAGATCAGAATTAACCAACAACATTTCTAAAAGCAATGATAGACTAAAGCTGGAATACCTTTTTTTTCAGATGAGCAATAAGCAACTTCTATTTCTCAGATTTCACAACTGCCCTTTGCAGTTAGTCCAAAACACTCAAAAAGGCTCGTTAAAAATGTTATTATATTTTCAAATACTTGCTTATGTCAGTTTTCAGTGTTTATTTACATTGAGTTTTTTTTTTTTTTTTGACATGTTCTTGCTATGTAGTTCAACTTGCAGTGGTCCTTCTGCCTCGGCCTCCTAAGTGCTGGGTTTGTCATATGACACCACTGAACCCAGCTTCATGATCATTGTCAAGTCCCTTATCCCTAGAACTGGAGAAATTCTCAAACAAAATTGTGCAGACAACCCACCTCCTTTTAAAATCCCTGTGACCAGATGCAGTTGAATAGCAACTGAATTTCTACTTGTAAACCTGCAGCAGTTAAGGCCCATCGCCTGCTCTGAAATCCACTCCTCAGATGTCCCTGACCGTGTCCTCTACACTGAGCTGACATAGGTTTCTTAGAAATTTCTGCCCGTCAGTTGCTATTCAGAGAATTATGGGCTGCCAGAACGGCACAGGTCTTTCTGGATGTCACTTTCCAATGCTTTTCAAACTGCAGAAGCCATCAGTGGGTTATAAAATCAATTTAGTGCAGTGTAACTAGCATTTTATGAAGATGAAAGAGAATGTCAGATGCATAACCTTTCCAAGGAAACATTTTGTTTTGTAACGTTTTGTCAAATGAGTATAAAATTTTGTTTGATTCTAAATTGCACTGCACATTTTATTTCTTGCTACAGATAATTCAGAAATGTAGAAAACACTGATACCACTTTTGTCATGTTGCTTAGAAAAGTAAAATGATTTGTATATAAGCTCACAGCTGGGTGTGGAAGAGGACAACTGGAATTTTCTGGCCCCGCATCTACTGCTGTTTGTGGACAACATCAGCTAAGGTGTTGGAGGAAAAGTCTAATTCCTTGGCCCCATATTGGGCCCTCAAAGATTCGTTAGCCTTTCTACCCCTTGAATTTTCTCTTCTTCATGAAAAACATTTCCGCCTTAAAAAATAATGCCTAGAACAAAACACTGTTGAAGCTTATAGTCATCCTCATCCACCATCTTCTATATTTGCTCCAAATTATTTCTTTCCCTTGTGAAGTGTTGGAGTAAAAGCTAAAGAAGTTTTCAGTAGCCAGTAGGGCCAACATGTCCATGGCCCCAGACACTCTGCCTCCATAAGCAGTCTAAATTGGCATTATCATGTTGGAAAGCCATATTATACATTTTTGTTTATTTTTTTTAGGACAGACTCTTGCTATGTAGTTCAATCTGGCCTTGAACTCGCTGTGTAGCCCAGGCTGTTCTCACACTACTGGCGATCCTCCTGCCTCAGCCTCCCAAGTACTGAGATTCTACAGGAGCACCTCCATTCTTGGCTTGGGAAGCTATATTACAGAGTGTGATGGAACTTACTTTCAGTTTTACCACTCAATGCCTTTTACTCGTGTTGGGAAGAAAGGAATGGAGTGAGTCAGGACAGCAAAGAAGAGAGAACAGCAGCTAGCATTTACTAGGTGCCTGCTGTACTCCAGGCACTCTCACAAGAGTTAACGGCTTTCTCAGCATCATTTTACAGGGCACTAATTAGCCTTATTATATAGTTGATAAATGACTTTCAGGGATGGGAAGATATTTGCCAAGATGAACTTAAAATGGCAGAAACTGTTTGAGAAGGATTTGACTATGGTTTGTCTGTTCCACCAGACAGCCAAGAGCTCCTTCCACCATGAATTTATACCTGGTTGGTTTTAAGGCACAAACTGGTATCTTGATTTCCCCACTTCTCCAAGGCAGGCAGGCTGCGGTCCCCCGCACGCGGCCTTCTGGTCGGCCTAGGGAGTGTTCTCACTCGTGGATCATTCTGGTCCCTGTAAATTGCCGAAGGCTCTGCCTTCCCAGGACTAAATCACTCACCTTTTCCCTAGCATTTGCCTGCCACACTGTACCCTGTCCTTCCACAAAAAGAAATCCAGCTTTTCCTAGTTTCCACAGAAATCTCCTCATAGGAATCTCACATTGTGAAGTTTACATGTGGAGAGGTCAGTGGGCCCTTGGATTAATAATGGGGTGGGGTATACCTCCATCTTTCTGGCTTTCCTTCACTTTCCTCCATCCTTAACAATTTAAAAAAAATATCCTTCTGTCATGCAGGGTTGTTTTAACCACATCCAGTCCCACAGGGGCCTCAGCTTCTCTCTCATGGAAGTTATTCCAGAAAAATATGGCTTTCCTCTTTCAAGAATTTCTGGCACACACAGCCGTCTCTCTCATTAGGTCATTATTAAATTTCATGCTATTGTACAATATATAAAAAGAACTTATTCAGTCTCAGTTTTGGCTGAGTCTACAAAAGCTGTGAATAATAATGTAGGCATCAAATGCCCAAACATCCTGAAGAGAGAGAATAGAGCAGAATGCAGAGCACTCTGAGAGTACGGAAGCCAGGCAGGGCCAGCCTGCTGCCCTAGGTGAGTGTGGAGGACCAGGCTGGAGGGTGACGTGCTCTTCAGCACCCTCCTCCTGCTGCTGGGGCGAGGGATACATTTACCCCTCTGGTCAAGCCAAATGAGAAGAACTTCAAAGTGGCAACTTGGGGAGTTTTCTTTTCCCCATGAAGCTTGAGAACCTCAGGACTATTGTTGAACTCTTGACAGGAAACATCTCAGTACAGCGGAGCATATACCAGTGAAGGAGAGGACATTGAATGTGGATCTGCAGCCCACTGCTCATCAATGGAGCAAGGGCAGAGGTTCATACCTCCTTGGGTGTGGACCTTGCAAGAGGAAATGGGCTGTCCTTAAAATCAAATTATTTAGACCAAGGCTGGAGATGGATGGGGAACAACTCCAAGGTTCCCAGCTGTAGAAAAGCCCTTTACTAGCTGAGGGACCTACAGGAGCCCACAAAAGCAGCCCACTGAGAGGTGGCCTTTGCCTCCTCTTCATGAAGCATCATGCTCAGTACCCATGACAGGTGACCAGGGCCAACTAAGGCAAATCTCTGCAGCTGGTGCTGCCTTCTCAGACCTTTTGCTTTATCCCTGAAAGGACCGAGAACTGGAGCTGAGAAGTGGGGAGAAAGTTGTGGTTTCTGTCTTCTCATTCCAGACTTCTAATCCTGGCTATCTTTTAGCTGGGTGGGGTGAGCTGAAGCCTCATTTGCACAAGAGCTCAGAGTTTTGCTAATGTAGCTGGGAACTGTGAGGTTAAAATTCTATGGGCATTTGAGTGTTCTAGTGAAGGAACTATCTGATTCCTTTTTAAGAGTGACCTAAAATGCTATAGAGCAGGTCCAGGGTTCATTCCGCTGCAGTAAGGCATGGGTCAATGGTGCTAGTTTCAAAAGGACAATGAGAAGAATTTTCTTGTTTTTGTTGTACACTATCAATGCCAGTTATCAATGAATAAAACTGGACAATCACAGAAGCCAAAGGAGTTCGTTGCCCTCTCCACATGCTGCTCTCACACCCCATTTCTTTTCTTTCTCGGATGTTGTGAACCTTTTCCATACGATGGCAAGAAGTCACTGCCTGAGGCCAGCTGCTGTCATGGCTGTGACATTGGAGCTCAGGGCCTGCTGCGGGGTTAAGATAAGCAAACTGCATCGGCAGGTCCTGCATGTAACTTACTGAAACAGCAGTGTTCTTGTTAAAGAAAGTTCTGCCTAACGTTGAAACTCTGCAACAAGTGTTCATGATAAGGTGACTTCTCTTGCCATTGTCTCCACTGGAACATAGTTTTAAAATAAGACTATAATGATTGCAAGCGGGGGTATAGTTTTATAAACTCTTCCGGTAGGATTGTGAAGTAACAGGACAGAGGCTGAAAAATACAATCTTGAGTATTATTTTAGCTGAAAGAATTACTTTGAGGAATATGAGTTATTTTAAGTCTATTTTGGAATCAGTATTGCATTTCTACTTTTTAGATTATGCAAATCTACGATATTGATACAGAGAGAAAAACTGATCTCGGGTGGGTGACCTCCAAATGATACAGGGAACCTCCAAGTGATATAGGGGAAAAATGACCTCCTGACCTGACCTGGATGAGTGTGTGTTCTCTAAAGTTGAAGAATGAATTTTAGGAACAAATGGAGGTTATGAGCAGAACATATTTATTGAGGGAAAGAAAGCTGCTGTCCAAGAGAGGGACAGGACGAGGGCTGAGCAGGTAGTCCCCGGGAAGCTGTCTCTTCCAGGGACTTTTATAGTGTAAAACCATTTGGGTCTAAGGTGGAGAAAATGGGAACTTGCTTGGGTGAATCTGGGGTGGGACAAAACTATGATCAACCAATGGGATTACAAGCACCATTGCTCCGGAAAAATGGATTAAGCCCAGGACCAAATAGGGAAGGGAGTCAAGGCAGTAAGTGGGCATGAATGTAGAGCAGGACCTTATCTGGTAGCCATCAGATAGTGAGTCTTCCTGGCTTCCTCAGGGTGAAGGTCAATCCCAGATGCTTATCTTTAGGGAGGTCAGCATTTGTTTGATCTTTGGTCTTTAGGTTTGGCTCACAGCGGGAAGATCTGTCCCTCTCACAGTTGTGAGGTGTCTTGTCTTCTGTGTTATCTCCTTTGAGGTCCTGGCCCTGTCTGACTGCCTGTAACATTTCTATCTAATTTGGTTGCCTGCAACAATACCAAGCATCACAAATATTATTTGTCCACACTACAGAGTTATGGGCATGCCCCGGAGATGTTGACAGGGATTCACTTTTAAATCTAGATCCTTCCTCCCAGCCTTATTCTGCTTGAGCTCCTGTTCCTCTTTTCTTTAAATCATGTCCATGTTTTATTTCCAGACAAACTGCAACATTCAGTACCATGTAAAGTCCCATTATAAGGGGAGACTTTCTCAATAAAACATTTATAATACATTTCAGAAGGGTGCTTGCTACTCTTTTTCAAAGACTGTTCCTACACAAATACAATCAGAGAAAATTGGAAATTGCACTGATAACTGGACATTTTATTTTATTTATTTATTTATTTATTTATTTATTTATTTATTTATGCTCAGAATGCCCTCAGGGCAGGTTTGGCTGGCTTGAGTTGCGGGGATCGAACCACAGCAACCTGAGCCTGACAGCTTTGTTGAAGCAGCCACTTAAAGAACTGAGCTATGGGGCAGGCCCCCAAACCGGACATTTTAATAGAGGTGGATTTTTATTTATTGGGAAATTCCCTTTCTGATATTTCATTTATATTCTCATGCATTGTCTTAGTATAGCTTCTCTTTAAGACAGGCACTGATGGGAGGTCTCAGCTGTAGGAGGTTATCTGAGTCACTCCTCGGAAGCACGGGAAGGGGACCTAGCATACAAGGACAGAGTGGGAAGGGTGGGTGGCTGAGTTAGGTCTCCCATGAGCAGCCGGGTTGAGCCCTGCGAGAAATTTGTGGGAACGGAAAGGCACAGCCTAGCTTTATCTCAGCAGGTGGTAAAGGACATGGGCATTATCCCCTGTGCTGGTTGGCAGGCTGCCTTCCTCTCGGGCACTTCCATCCTGCGAGTGCCAGGTGGAGCGGGGCACGAGCCCTGGCTAGTCCCGGCTGGAGCGAATGGGCAACGACCACGGAGTAGGAGCTGGCCGCAGCTGTGACGCTCAGCCTGCCGAAGCTTGCTGAGATGGAGGCTGTGGAATGCCTGAGACCGTGTTGGTTTGAAGGGATCTCTCCTAGGGGAACAGAGTGAGCAGACATTATTTCAGAAACCAGAGTGTCCAGAATGGGGGTGGTGATCACCGAGTGGGGTGTTGGAAGGACTCTATGAAGCGGTCAAACCTGCCCTCTGATACATACACGTGGCATAAGCCGGGGAAAGCGAGGAGAGGCTGAGCTGAGACTAGGATTAGGTGTAGTTTAAGGCCAAAAGGAAAGTCTAGCTATGGATGCCCACGTGGGTGTGGACACATAGGCGTGAACTCTGCCTTCAGAAGTTTGGAGAATTAGAATGGTTGTATGTCCCATTGTGGATTTAGTGAAAATATTCTTTAAATTTAAGAAAAAGTGTTTTTTCTTCCTAGGATGACCTGCGAATTTCAGTGTTACTTGCTGGCAAACGCCCACAGTTGCTCCCCTTCACAGCCGAGGGAGCATTTAAAGATCTCTGTTCTGTCCCCTGAACAAATGTGGAAACCCAAGAATCTAATTTGGTACCTTGTAAATGACTGTGTTCCCTCTCTTGACATTTATTTTTAAATTCTATGAAAACGCCAGCTCACAGGATGTTGCATGTGTTTTTTTCCCTCCAGTATTTGTGCTATTCACCAGCTGTTTGAAACATGTTGTAGCTCTGCTTTCTTCCAACTACCTCCTGTGATGAAGATTACCTTAATTACTTGTTTGTGGAACATTCAGTCAAAGACAGAATATGCTATAACAATTACCAATAAATGAAGGCTGCCATTTCACATTCCTGGTTATTCTATTAGCAGTTTTCTCCCTTATTTCTTATTTGGGTGTCCCTCCCCTTGTCCCCCACCTTGTCTTGAAGCCTGAATCTTTTGAAATTTCAATCACAATTCCATCATCCTCTAAAGGGCTCCATCAGAGTCAGAGAAAAGGATTATTCCTTTCAAATAATATTCAATAACATTGAACTGAGCATGTATTATGGACTGGACTCTAGTCTAGGTGTAGGGGATAGAGTTGTTAATTTATCAGGTTTGGTTTTGCCCCTTGTCCAGTGTACCTATATTCCAGCAGAGGAAACAGAAAATACACACACACACACACACACACACACGTATGCACATGCACGAGCACACACACGCACACATGCATGCGTGTCCGTGCATGCACTTATGAGGTGAAAGCAAGGCTGCTGCAAAGAAAGCAGCAACCATAAACAACCAATTTTATCTTTCTGTGCGTTTTTTCTCCCAAGAGGTATTGTAAACTCATAAAAAGTTCAGATACAGTAATCCACTCATCTGTCCAACTGCATCCACAGCTTTGTTTTCTGGTTTTAGTTTTTGGGGATCAGATGTTGCCTGAAAATGTTAACATTTGTCTTGACTCTTTCAAGAGAGAGACCACACAACATAGACATTTTTATGGTGAATGTTTAAATTTATTACAATAAGAGACACATTGACTTTAATCCCCTTCAAAGTACTCCTCCTTACTTTGAACACTTATCTTTGTATAGATTTTATTGTAATGTATTCTTGTAATTGTTCTATTTTATTAGTTATTATTATTAGCCCCTTATTGCATCTACTTTATAAACTACATGGCATCCTAGGTGTGTATGTACACAGGATAAACTATCATGTACATACTGTTCTCTACTGCTTGTAGTTTCAGGAACACATTGGCACACATGGTGATATACCAAAAGATAAGACCGGCGGTGATGCACATATAGAGATGGTTATTTACTTCACTAGATCATCTTTGTTTAAAAAGAAATCAATCTTTCCTACAACCCTTGAAAATAGAATTTAAGAATTCAATTTATTTAGATGTGCATTTCTTTCAAGCTAGGGAAGCACATGATTCCCATGAACCATCCAGTTCCTTAGGCCATGATGATTTTGGGCATCGTCACTCCAGGGCCTCCTAACATATCTGACATTCTTCCTTTCTAAGCACTTGTTCAGTTAACATGTACTGTCAGATGTATCTGGCACAAGTAAATGCAAACTGGCAGAAACAGTGAAAATTCCCAGCTCTTTCAAGTACAAAATTCTCCTGTATGTTATAAAGGGCTGCTGCAGTTTGGATCTTGAATTTCTCTCAGAGACCATGTATTGAAGGGTTGAGGCTTTGGGGAGGTGGTGGAACCTTTAAAAGGTGGGGTCAAATGCAAGGAAATAGATAAGTGAGGGTGGGGCTTTGAGGGGATTATGGGACACCAGCCACTTCCTGTTCTTCTTTTTGCTTCTTGATTACCATGAGGTAAACAGCATTCTCTGTCATTCACTCACAACAGACCCCAAAACAATTAAGTCAACCAACCATATTGTGAAACCTCTAAAAACTGTAAGCTAAAATAATCCTTCCATCTTTTTAAGTTGATTACTTAATTCATTTAAGGTGTTCATTATACCAATGGAAGGCTAACAAATGAACTTTGGGCTCAAGGTTCCCTCTCTTAAGTGTTACTGGAAGCCCAGTTTCCCAAAATCTCACAGAAGATTCTCTTTTCCCTTTCCTTCCCAGGAAACAACCTCTTCGCATTCATACTCACTCACTCCTACAGGCTTGCCATGCAAGCAGCAACCCTGAGCTTTGGAGAGAAGTCCAAAAATGTTCTCAGAACCATCCTTCCAGTGGTCACAAGTATTGGAGTCACATGTATTCCGGGAAAGCTGAATTTCTTTATTCCCAGAGCTCATTAGACATCCCAGTGTTTCTATACCTTAGCTGTAAGTCAAATCATTTGTGGATGATATTTGCCTCTTTATTTCTAGAAATCTATCAATTATAAAAATGTACAGCTGTAGTTGGCATTTACTGAATGCTTAAATTAAGTAAATGTGGCACTAGGTCTCTGAAAATATTACTCAGGGTCCAATAAATGTTGGTTATTTTCATTCAACCTGCTTATCCAGGTGGTCTCCTCCTTTCATTGTAGCTCTTCTGACCTGATGAATTCACCATATTTCTGGACTCCAGTTTTATGGCCCTTGTTTTCAACTATAGCAATTTAACAGTTAATTGTAGTAGCCTAGATTCTGTCTGAAGTCTCCCACATGACTGTTTCCCATCTACACATCTTTCTCTCTCATCTGTAATAAACGTACATACCAAACACATGATTTAGTGTTTGTAGAATGATTTTTAATTTCATATTCTCTTATGCTGCTGGATGTACAAAACACCTCATGAATGTGTTTTGATCTGGACACTGGGGTCAGAGAAGTAAGGCAGTTTGCTTGGGATTCCATAGTTGGCTTACTTTCTTAGTTGATTCTACACATCAGAGAGCCTCTTCCAAATACATTCTCATCCTTAAATGCTCAGTAGAAGAGGAATTGGACATGATCATAAAGCTCATTTTAAAACATGAAGTAGGTAAAGGGAAAGTCACCCCTTTACTAGTCTTTCTGTCAATCTATCTCTGTCTATATCTTTGTCACTCATCCATATACCAATAATCAGAATTACTTAGGCCAGTTTTCTCAATGGGTACTTGGGCCCAACTTTTGTGTGGTCATACTAGTCATTTTTGGCCATCAATTTTGAGATTTCTTTGATGATGTATATTTATAAGTATCACAGATGATAAAGAGTTCAGTAACTACATGCATGAACAATATACATTTCTGAGCAAGTTGCTAGTAAATAACAATATTATTTGGTTTTGGCTTTTATCTTTTTGAAGTAATAAATGTTTTGTGTATGGAAAAGGATTGAATCATGTATAAAATGACAAAAAGCCATAGAATAAATGTTAATTAGGAAAGAACAAATGGCTATTACACTGAAAAAAGATTTGCTTTTGATGATGAACATAGATAATAAACACAGCTGGAGGGCTGGTGAGATAGCTCAGTGGACTGAGGGCTTGCTTAGGCAAGTGCAGGGACCAGGGTTCAATCCCTGGCTTCACATGCTGTGCCAGCCCTGCCCCTGGGCATGCTGCACTGGTGATGGAGTCCAGGTGAGGTGGTGCATGCCTGTAATCCCCGCTCTAGGGAGGCTACAAACCGGAGGATCACTACAAGTCAGATCTGTGTAGTGAGGCCCTGCACAAAAAAAGAAAAGAAACAATAGGAAATATTGAGAAGAATAAAATGCAATGGATAATCAAATAGTACACAATCTTAAAAATATGAAAGAATATGTTTAAAATGAGAACTTGGGAATGGAAGATGTGGGAATAGCCTGATTGTACACTGAAGGCATTCTCTATAACTTTTTAGGTGTCATTCTGTATCCGAAAACTTTACTGTCGTAGTAAGTTTTATAGTGCTGGGGATCAGAGTCAAGGGTCACACAACTTTATAAAATAAAAAAATTAAATTGAAATGAATGGAAAAGGAAAGTCCTAGAATAATCTCATATAGTAGTTGTCAGGCAAACAGTGATGACCCAGTAAAGAACACAGCCAACCTGAGGTTAGGGTTCCAGATGGGACCTCCTGGGATAACTCCAAAGAAGAGTCTGGGTACGTTTTATTCAGGTGGATCTTCTATGGTCAGAGAAGAGGTGAGAGGCAAGGTGCTGTAAAGCAGGGTGAGATTGAGGGAGTGAGAAGACTGAGTATCTGCCCAGAGCAAAGACGAATGTTCTGTTGTGAGTGCTCAGTGACCTAGAAGAAGGGGCTGTGTTGTGTCCTAGCAGACGAGGCATAAAAACAATATAAAAATTAGAAACATAAAAATGTTGACTAAACTCAATGCTGTGCAGATGGGCAGGTTCCTCTGGGACACTGGCACAGCCACTGAATAATAAATTCTTAGGGACAGCCATGGCATAATAAAGTCATTGTTCATACATGTGAGGAAACAACCCACAAAGTATATACTGAAGAGCATAAACCAGCAGTGACTTTCACGTTGTAGGATGCCAAAATTAAGTTGTTAGCTGGAAAGGATCCAGACTACTTTCAGATATTTGGCCTGATAAACAAATTCATCAATATTTTATTAATAGCCATTAAGTTTTGCTTAATGTGTATATTATACAGCATAAGGCTAAGTTATTGTTAATTCTGAAATAAATAAATGAAATTTCTAATAGGTATTTGGCAGAACCACTAACCTACTGGGAGATCACATCCTGGGATTCTAATCCAGATAGTAGCAACTTCAGAGGAAGCAGAGTGGAAAGATATCTGGATCTGAGGCCCAGGTCGCATGACACTTGTGATTCTTTGCTAGGGCTTGTTTCTCCCTGTACTGGCTTCAGGATGAAGTTTGAATTTGAGCATCACATTTCGCTGGAACATTGATAAAATTGTAGACATATGAGGTGGTGGTGGGGAACAGCCAGGACCGTGGATAGGACAGTGGCAAGTCAAAGGAGGAAGGCTTGAGGACACTGGATTCTCCCCCAGCAGAGAGTGACAGTACTCCTCCAGTAGGCCAGGGAGGTATTGCAGCTGTGAAGTAAGCAGTGGGATCCCCACCTTTCAGAGCTTTATTTTGACAGTAGAGATGGACAAGTAGCAAGTAGAAGGCTTTAATGTAGCACATTAATATTGAGAGTATAGATTAAGAACCAAGTACCATGGGAGGGGTGCTTGATTCAGCCTTGTGAGGGGTGGTGGAGGGAGTCTGAAACACGAGGATGAGTGATCCATTTGATGGGGAAAGGGAGCTTCATAGGCAGAACCTGAAATGGGGTTCACATGGGAGAGAAGAGGAGCTTGGGAGCTTGAGGTAATTCAGAGTGTGATAGATTTTGTGTGTAAGGTAAAGGATGATGAGTGATGATCACTGAGAAAGAAGGAACAGATGACAGGCCAGCAGTGCTGAGAAGTCAAGCTCTATTTTAAAGGTAGTAAGACGCTATCTGAGAGCCTTTTTAAAAGATGATTAGGCTGGATATTATTCAGGCTAATGTATTACAAATGGATTGCAGGAGGCAAGATGGGAGGCAAGAAGGTCTCACAGGACAGCAGGAATAATTCAAGAAAATGATGTAATGGAAGTGAAAATGGAGAGGAACCAGGAGTCACTGGGTGGATTAGACACAATTTAATGTTTGCTGATAGGTGGGTGTATTCAGACATTTGAAAGACAGTGGAACATCTTACAGGCTGATGGAAGGAGTGAGGCTATTGGATGGCATATTAGTCAGATTTCCATTACTGTAACAGATGCTTGAGATAAATTAATTTTTTTAAGAAGGAGAAGTTTCCTTTAGTTTATAAGTTCACAGGTTTTAGTCCATTGTCAACTGGCCACAAGACTTTGGGGCCTGTCTCAAGATGGCATGCTCATTATGGTAGGGACAAATACAGTCTCAATCTGCTCACCATGTAGTAGCCAAGAATCAAAGAGAAGACAGAAGGAGCTCTAATACCTCCTTTCTGGGTATGCCCCCAGTGACCCAGCTTCCTCCATCCAGGCTCTACCTCTTAAAGGTGGCACCAAACTCCTGATAACACTTTTAATACATGGAATATTTCAGATTCAAACTATGGCAGGTAGACTTGTATCCCAGAACTTCTGAACAATGAGTATGGCTCAACAACAGCTTGGCTGATTTGGGAGGCTGTTGGTGCTGGTAATCACAGGGGTATTTCAAATAGAAAGGACAAGTACCTTTCTGGGATGCCACAGAGGATATTCTCCTATGGCACTGGTCTAGATGATGTTGAATGCCTTCTTAAGTTGAGCTGTCAGTGTTTTTTATTTATTTATTTTAGGAAAGGGTCTACAGGGTATTCAGGGTCTCACTACTAGATTGGACTTGTAGTGATCCACCTGTTTATAGCCTCCCAAAAGTTGGGATTACAGGTGTACACCACCACGCCTAGTCTCAATCACTGTCTCAGTGCACCCCAGGAGCAGGGCTGGCATGGTAAGCCCAGGGATTGAACTCCTGTGCCTGCTTGCAAGAGCTTTAATGTGCTGAGCTATTTGGCTGGACTTGAACTGTCAGAGTTGGCAGGATTTTGCACATGGGATTCCCCCAAACTTTCCTCAGGCCAACACTAATGGGTCTACACTCATGCAAAAGTTTGTTGGGTCATCATGGTGGTGAGCCAGCTCAGCATGGCAATCCCAAACCAACAAAGCACTGCTCTGAGACTGACTTCTGTCTTCCTTCCCCTGGTTAATTTCAACTTCTTCTTTTTCTTAATGCATGTGACAAGCCTTCTTTAATCAGTGCCTGTTAGGACACCAGACACTACACAACCCATGCCAACTCCACCTCTAACTCAGCCAGATAAATTCTTTGTCTCCCTCCTCCTCCAAGTGTCCTTGCAACCTCTTTCCAGCCCTCCCTTGCTGAGCAATTAAGCTTTTCTTACCTCTCTTCTACTTCTCGTTTGTGCCAGAGGAAGGAAGCTTACACAATTATGTTCTGATATTCACTTAGAACTCTTTTCTGTTGCTTCTGCAATTCTTGTTGTAAATTGGAAGATTTAAAGAAATATAGAGAGCAGTGAAGAAGGAATGAAGGTACTAAATCTTCTCTTTCCCTTTGTGTGTCTGTCTACCACGGTGAATGGGACAGTATGATGAAGTCAGAAATTGAACTCAAGCTTTTCAGCTTGTGGTTCCATGTTTTCTGCTCACTGAATCTATTGCCAGATAACACAATTTAGTTAGAGCAAACATTAACAGTTTATAGTACACAATGTTTGTTAATTCTTGTTTTCACCAAATTTTCTAAAACTATACAACATAAAGCAGATTGAGCCCCAAGAAAAATCCCATCATGACCAAATACAGTGTAGATCCTCTAATTTAGGCAATGATTTCTAAACTGAGTACAATAGTACATTTATCCCCAGATCTGACTTGCATGATTTTTCTGCAAAGATTCTCAAGTCTCCAACTCTTCAAGGCCAAACATGGGGTCTTTAGTATTAGCAAAATAGAAATGTCATCTTCTCCCTTCCCCATCCTAATTCTTAATGGTTATTTGCCCAGTTCCAGCCACCTGAAAGTACACAGTTCCATGATACTTATTTATTTTCACTAGGATGTAAATATGCACAGTTTTAAATATGTCAACACTCTCAATAAAATGGTAATACTTCAAAGCTGAAATCTAAACATTAGAGAGTAAAAAAATCATAGAAGTGTTTAGGCAATATAGGAAGATGAAGTTTCTTTCATGCTGGGCCTAAAGCGCCCCTCTCACTGTCTTCTGCCACTGTCCAGGCACAGATCAAGTCTGCTGATGGAGGCTGCCTGAACTTTGAAATGTGTGGCACCTCATGCCACTCTCCTTCAGTAGCAGTGGCAGGACTTTAAGACCACATTTCCAGGGAGGTGGTGGCAGGGTGTGCTGTGGTGGCTTTGGGACCCCTCACAATGACATGGCATTGTAAGCTGTGGTATCTGGAGCTCAGAACAGTGGCTGTGGAGACCTCATAGGCTCTTTGACATAATGGTCTGTAGAGTTTTTGAGTCTTTACACCCTTTCATGGAGATAATATAAACTATCCAGTAGTTTTATAATAAATTCTTTTTTTTTTTTTTTTTTTTTGGCTTCACATTAACCAGAGTAGACTTCCATTGCTTGAAACCAATGTCCTGATCAAAAGAGGATGCCAAGGAGTATTGTAAGTAATGATGTAATCCTAGAACATAAACATGTGAAAGTTGCCTTGACAAGTGCTTCCTTGGTTGTCTGTTACTCTCCCTAATAAAATGGCTCCCATGATGTAGAGGAGATAGGATGAAGGGTGAGTACAACTGCATTTCTTACTGTCTTACTCTAAGCAGGCAAAGGATTCAGGAAAAGTATACATGTTTTAGAAGCCAATTCATACAAATGTGTAAATGACTCTAGGACTTAATTTACATTTGAAATTAAAAATTGTATTTCAACTCTTTAATGAAGGCAGAGTAAAAAAAATGAAGAATAAGTCTATCAGGCAAGTTGTTTCATTTCACTTCACATGTTCCTGTTACCCAGAGAACCTTTGTATTCTTGGGTTCCAAATCCAGAGATACAGCCAACCATTGTTGGATTAAAATATTTAGCCAAAAATATCAGATCTGCTTTGAACACACACACACACACACACACACACACACACACACACACACACACACATTTTCTTCTTGTTGTTATTCCATAGATAACACAGCACAACAATTTACACAGCATCTCTACTGTTTTAGGTACTACAAGTAATCTAGGCAACTAGGGAGGATGTGCTCCATTGGCAAACACTATGCCAGTGTGTAGAAGGGGCTTGTCCATCCTTGGGTTTGGGTGTTTGCAGTGCTCCCGGAATTAGCTGTCCATGCACACTGAGGAATGATTGTCTCTAAGAAACATGCTGTGCCCTAGGAAGGCACCATTTATCTCCACGAGACTCGCTTCACCAGAGCTTCCTCCAGGGAATAAGTCTTTTGGTCTACCTTGGACTGGGAGTTACAGTCAAATTACTGAATATTTCAGTACATTGGAGCAGGATCCTGCAGCCTTCCTGACCACAAAGGGAGCCCTGGAACAATTTCCTTTGTGTGGCATTCTGTTGAGTCCTGGACTATCAAGAGCAAATTGTGGGTTTAAGGAAATGGCAGAATCACTGTTCTTTTTCACATGAAGGTAATTCAGCTAATTCGGGAGCCCTGCATAGACAGCTAATTCCACAGCCTCTCCATTAGCTTTACCTGCTTAGTTAGTATTGTCAGCATTTACTGACAGTGTAAGGATCACTATCATATGTTCCTACTTCATTTTCAAGTGGTAGTTCCATTGTCTGTTTAAATAGGGCTTTTGCTTGTACCTTCGAAGGACTTGTTAATAGGGGCAAAAGCCCTGGGAAGAAGGCTTTCCTAGGGTGAGGAGAATACATTTTCAGAGATTAATGATTGTAGTCAAGGTAGAAATCTTTAAACAAAGAATCTTGAATAGGGCAGGTTTAGCAATTACGTTTCTTTCATAAGGATCATTAAACAAAATGTGGCCTTTAGTTCCTTACATGAAATTACTTAAGAAAAATTTGAATTTATTCATTCATTTATTCCTTTACTCATTCAGCCAACCACATATACAGATTGCTTCTTAAAACGGCCAGGTTCCACGCCAGGTCTTGAGGATACAATCACATCACCCCCGCTCTGGGAGCTCACAGCCTAATTCTGGAAAGCTGTTTAGGTTTAGATACACCACATGGTGGTTGCTGGTCGGTCTTCAGTTACTTTCCTTAAAATAGCTTAAATTCTTGCTACTGCTTAAGGAAGACCTGGAAAGGACTTCAGAGTGGCGCTCACTGTGGGAGAATTACTCATAATTCTCATTAGTGCAAATGCAAAAGAGGTGTAAACTCACATTAATCTAGCTGAGAAAACAAACACTCCTTCTTTGACTTCCTGTTTGTTCTTATTTGTTCTGGGTTGAGTCAGGGAAATAATCAGGAAAATTATGAGTGTTCAATTGCTCGGTTGCTCCAGAACCCTTGGAGTGTCTAATCACAGTTAATAATTAAAACAAAGCAAGGAGACTCAAATGCTGGATTTAAATACTATCAAGAGAGAAAGAAACCATTTGAAGGGGAAATATGAGGAGTGCTTTGTGGTAGATAGATTTTTATAAACAAACAGGAGCTATAAATGGAAAGTGGTCTTTAAAGCAAATGTAGGTTGTGGTAGATCAATAACTTACTATTTATTGAATTCTTATGATGTTTCCAGCTTTACGCTAGACCATACAGAGGCACTGAAGAACACTTTCAGATAATGTGTCATTGAAACAAAACTGGGATCAAAGTGGGGTGGGGCATTTGAAATAAGAGCACTAACAGAAATTTAAGGAAATGTCATAATTTTTTGTTATATTGGTTAGCATAGGCTGACCTGTGCTGTAACAACAAGAAACCCAAAACCCTAGGTGATTTCCAACAGTAAGAACGTCCTTTCTCCTTGTCAAGGACCCAGGCTAATGGAGCAGCTGTCATCTTGAGCATTACTACACAGGGATAGAGAAAGAGTTGTCAGGTCTACACCACAAGGGTCTCTTGGTGCTACTCACCCACAAGAACTAAGCTTGCGGTCACATTCAACCCAAAAGAATGTAACCCTACCCTATCCCCAAAGGGCAGAGAGCTGGACATATTGGATGAGAGGCACTCATGATGATAGATCTCACCAGGCAGTGTATCCAAATGTGCTCAGAGTAAAATTTAAATTCAGCTATCACTGGCCTGTGTGAGGTTTTACTGATAGTCCACTGATCCTCACATTTCACTATGTATTGGAACCTCCCTCAGGGTTGTTAAACCACAAATCCTTAAGCTCCTACCTATAGTGTCCTGGATTCAGTAAATGTGGTGAGGAATGAAAAAAATTGTATTCTTAAGAAGCTCCTAGAGAAAGCCCATGTTGCTTACTTGAGACTTGTGCTTTGGGACCACTGATCTTGGACAAGCCAATGAAAGTTTCCTCTCTATCCACTGAAGCCTTCACTGAAATCAGAGTGAATGTGAGAGCCCCATTTGCATTCTGGCACTGAGTGAAAGGTGAAGGTCTGCATTCTGCATACTCCAGCCAGAGGGATGGCTGTTTCAGGATCCATGGGTCAGGCTGAACCATATGGCTGGCTTTTCTGCTTTGCCTGTGGGAAGTCTCATAGAGCATTCTACCTTTCTCTTACTGGTTGAAACAGTCTTGAGACAGTCTGTAAATTCCACGATAAAAAACCTAAGACCCAGAGAGAATCTGTTCTTCTCCTTTCTTAGGTCAGGTTTCTAAGTTCTCATTTCCTCCTTTGGCACTTCAAAGATCCTGTGTGGGTGCCTTTGCTGGGAACATTTCTTTGGGTCTGGATTGCTCAGACTTAGGTCATATCTGGGTCATTTACTTTTCAGTTCAGGCCAAGCTCCACCAAGCCCACCCAGGTTTCTTGTGATCCTCCTTTCCAACAATTCCCCCACCCTCTTGCAGCTTCTGACTTGACAAAATCCTGTAAGCATTGGGTCAAATTTGAGCTCACTTAAGTGCTAGGGAGCAGACCCAGATGTAGCAGGCATGATGTCATTTAAAAGACATCAAGAGCACAGAGGGATCTAAGTCTGCTTAGGATACCCATACTTGCATCAGAGACATCATTGTGGGAGCGACAATTTCATGGGTCTCAACCTGACGCTCAGTATTGATATATGTGTGGCCTATTTGTGTTGACTTCCAGCAGAAAGAGTGGAGGTACACTGAAATCTGTACCTCTCGTAACTAAAAAGACTGCAACAGCTGGGCAGAGTGGTGCGGGCCTGTGGTCCTGGCAACTTACCAACATAGCAGCACCTTATTTTAAAGCAAAAAATAACTAAAGGGCTATGGATTGTAGTTCAGTATGAAGGCCTGGGTTCAGTTCCCTGTACTGGAGTAAGGGGTGAAGACTATAGCTTTAGATGATGGTTTATCCCTGCTAAGTTTCAAGTTAATAATAATAATAATAATAATAATAATAAACCAAACAGCTTCTCTTCTAAAAACAATTTAAGAAATAGAAGCTCATTTCTGTGATATCAGCAGAAAACAGAAGAACAGTTTTTAAATTTGTACATATTTTAGGTACACCAACTTTACACTTTCATTTCTGATTGCATGACCTATTCTTTCTTCCAAAATCTTAGCATTCTAAAAGGAAATCCTCCATAGCCAAGTCTTCAGCAGAGCCCTGTACTTTTTGTTATTCCTATTTGTAGGTATTTTAACTATTTGTTGTTGATGTATGGAAATGCAGTTCTTTCTCAGATTTGACTTTATATCCAGGAACTTTGCTCATTCCATAGTTCTAAAATGTTTCTCTGTAAACTTCTCCACATTCTCTGTGTAGACAGTTGTATTCAAACAGTTTTCTTTCAAACAGTTTCTATTCAAACAGTTGGTTCTTTCTAGCTTGTGTATGTTTATATCTCTCTCACTCTGCTGAGCTGCTTAGGGCGTCCAAGACAATATTGAAGAGAACAAAAGTCATCCTTGTCTTATTTCTGATGGAAAAGGTAATGATTTTAGTATTTCATTATTGTATATTAAATTCGTGGTAGATAAAGATCAGATTCCTCAGATGAAGGCAGCTTCTCTGTCTTACTTCAATGTTTCTCTCATAAATAAATGCTAATTTTTAAATTCCCTTTCGCATCTGTTGAGATCATACTTAGAACAAACTGTTATAGTGGAACAGTGTATTACATAGTGACTTGTGTAATGGTCAGTCAAATGTAAGTCAATGAAATAAATTGGCTGTCATGGTACATTATATTATAGATTGTAGGATTTACCTCATTCATTTTTTGTTTAGAATTTTGCATCTTGTATAGGATTAACTTACGATCATCCATTTGTATGTGACTCCTTTGTTGTTTTGATATAAAAAGTCTAAGGTTCACATATGTTTTTTTAATAAAAGATATAGATTATCATTGATGATGACTGATTAAGATGATTTTGTTTTCTTTGTGATTCTGTGTGTGTATATAGACCAAGTGAAAAGAAAAGTATTTCAGGGACTCGAGTAGAGAGACCAGTGCAAGCTTTGCCCAGATGGATCCTTATTCTATAACCCTGAAGCCCAGCCTCCCCTGCTGAGCTGGGGTTGGGACTTTCCAGGGCTGGGAAGGGTCTGCACACCTGTTCTTGCCACTGTAAGAGGCAACAGTTTTCTACTTCAAATGAAATTTGAGATTGAGGGTCATTCCTGTTGTGTGTTCCTCTCTTGATAACCATCAGAACAATATGATTCAAGAACCGTTTATGCAAGTCTTTCATTTTACTGAAATGTCCTCAGGTAACAGAAGCAGTCGGTGACAGAGAAAAAAGACAGCAAAGTGAAAAGACAAGAATAAACTGAAGACTCTCTGTTATGTTTGCCTTCTTAATTTTCCAGCAGAGAGATGCACAGATAGATGCAGGCAGGAAAAGATCCAACAGATAAACTAATCAAAACATATAGGCGTGTACTATATACCATTACAAGGTTCACCATTCTGTACTGCTAATGAGTACCAATAAAAAAGGATGAAATCAAAAAGAAAGCAAAACCTAAAAGAATTATAAATGCAGGAGGCAGTTTGTGCAAGCCTCCTCACTTCCTGTGTTGTAGGCTCCTCCCTCCTTAGCTCCAGTCTCATTATGGCTACTGGAGAGCAATTACCATGGGAATCATTTGCAACATGAAATTGGACACAAAATAAAGCTGGGAAAGTATTTATTTGATCTGTTTTCTTTTTCAAAGCAAGAGAGAAAGAGAGAAATGAGAATGAGAGAGACAGAGACAGAGAGAAGTTATGTACATTAGAGTTGAGAAGGCGGCTTATGGGAAGTAAAGAGTGGGAAAGAAAGTGTGTGGGAAAAATGATCATTTTTGTGAATGCAAAGAAGAAGGCAAAGATAAATAGAAAAAATTACAGAACTGGTTTTCTGTGCATAAAGACTGAGTGAAGATTTTTTTGTAGGCTCATTTGAACCAACCATGTTTCCTTTAATGTGATATCATTTCAATGCTGGACCACATGAGATCCTAGTTATATTTAGATTATTTATAAAAAATTGCTTCGGAAATAGAATGCTTACACAGAACAGGGTATATGTTTACTGACTTTTTTTTTTTGCCTGGATCATTAGGCAGATATTGGTCTATGATATAAAAAGACAAGTCTCACCAAATTATTCCCATCAGTCCTTATTGTTAATCAAAGCAGGGCTATTTAGTACAAATATAAGACAAGCATTTCCCCCTTAACTCCCATCAATTCTGTAGGAGGTCTCCCCTGGGGCCCAAAACTCATCAAAATAATTCTTACTCAGGTTTTTAATATCAACATACGTGCAAGATTCCTCCTTACTCAACTTTTCTCCTGTAGTCTCTTTGCTCTATAGAAGTTGTTTAACTGTAAGATTGGGAGAGAAGGGAGAACTGCATACTTAGAACAGACTTTGGAAATGCTGCACTGGAGGACTGGATGGGGTGCAAGAGCTGTTGGTGTCCGCAGCAAGATGTTGCTCAGCACTTCTCTGGGGGCACTCCCACTCCTACTTTCACCACAAGGACCTCCAGCTCTCCTAGGAGGCTTCCTCTGGCCTTCTGTGGGATGGATGGGTGGCCATGAGGGATGGTGGCACTGGGCGTGTACTCCAGCTTTCTTTCTGCTTGCTAGAGCTAACTAAAAAGGTTCTACATCCTCTATCAGGAGTCTTCCTTTTTATTCCTGTAGATTTTGTAGCAATTTACTTATACTTCAGTGTCAGTGGTTTAATTCTTCTCTGTTTTTCATCACCCTCTTCTCTTATCAAAGCTTTCTGGAATCATCTTTTTATTTGAAACTACCTGCCTTGATATTCCAGGGTCTGCGTCTGGGTGAGCCTTCTTGAGACAGGTAGGGATGGAAGGTGTTGCAAGGGGAATGAGAACATAAAGCATGAGTTCTTCCCACTTCACTATGTGGCAGTTCCTATCTTCCCTTCTCCCATATCTTTTTCCTGTGGTGAGATTTTGTAAGAACAACATTGTAGTTCTGTCTAAGCAGGTTGCAATAAAAAAGAGAGAATGTGCGATAACCATCTAATGTATGGGATACCGTATTTAAAACGACAGAGACTGAGAGATGTGTATGCTTTCTATAGAGCCCTGAGAACAAAATTCTATTTCTAATCAATTTCTTTTTTAACATTTTACCTGCTCCTTGTTGCCTCTTAACTTCTTAAATGCAGAAACCAATCTACCTTGGGATTTAGATAGTGTGTCTTTGACTTGAATTATCCTCTGTAAAACCTTAACAAGAAATGCATTGTTAAAATATTTTTAAATTTCTAAAAATTGTTCTATTCATTTATTTATTTGGTACAGGGTCTTGCTACATAATTCAGACTCCTAGTGATCCTCTTGTCTCAGCCTCTCCAGTGCTGGGATTACAGGCGTGTGCCACCATGTCCAGTTTCAGGGCCCTCACAGCATGCCCCGGGGTTCCAGGGCCAGCATGGCATGCAGTATTGGGGTTCCAACCCAGGTCCTTGTGTTTGCCAGGCAGGCACTTAGACCCCCACATCATCTCCTAAGCCCTAATTTCTAAAGTATCTTTCAGAGCATATTCTAGATTAAGTCATGATTATGCAACTGTAACCAGAAAGCAAACAGTATGTAATACTGTTATTAGTATCTAACTACTGCCTATAGTAGTTCACTTTCAATAGTTTTGATACCACCAGAAAGAACCAGAAATGGTGGCACTAACAGGTCAAATTTCTTTTTTTGGGTGGTGCTGGGAATCAAAATCATGACCTCATGCTTGCCAGGCAGTCACTGCATTACTGAGCTATAACCCTGGCCCCAAATAAATTTTTATGCATAATTAAAACAGTATCCTTTTGAACTTCACTAAAATTTTTATGTGTGAAGTTTTAGAGCTACACTGGGCTTAATTTTCCCTCCTTATCTCCTGAAAAAAGATATGTAACCATATTTTGGTGTGCATAAGCCATCATTAACTCCATCTCAGGGTGGCGTTTCAAAGTGACACCATAGTTATCATTTTTCTCCTTGGAAGTGAGAACATCCACAGGTAACTCCCTTAGCTTGAGCCTCTGTCCACCAGCTCATCCTGCTTTCCCTCTCTCCTGTCTCTGTGTCCTCCTTTGAGCAGCAAGCTCGCCTAAGGATGTGGCTGCATCTTGGTCATTTTGGGATTCCTTATTTAGACAAAATGAACAGAGTCAACGTTCATTAAATGGCACTGAGTTGAATTTGCAAGCATTTCATGAACCCATCTGAACCCCAGTGATTGACATGCTAATTAAAAATGACTTTCATCTTTCATTTTCAAGCAAATGAACATAGACCTTGAATCTTTGAAGCTTCAATTAATAATTTCTATAGCTGGCATAAAAAAACCCTGAAGGTCTTCACTTATTAGTGATACTCTGTGCTTCAGTCTGGTCACTATTTCATATCATCATTCCTTAGCTTCTTCACATTTAATGTTATTTTTCTGTATATCCAGAGAATTCTTTCTT
>NW_004524687.1:7028376-7045373 GCF_000260255.1 Octodon degus
CCAAACACAATGTAGCCTCATTTAAAGAGTTTGAAACAAAACCTCTCTACACAATATTCTACATTCAAACTTCAAAATACACATTTTGGAGAAGTGGAAGGAGCACAGCAAATGGCAATCAGCTCTGATTTTCATGTTTTTATAGTATTAAAATGTAGCCACATAAACAGAAAGAATAGCTATTTGAGAAGTGTTTCCTCCTTGCTTCAAAGCATTTGCAAAAATGTATCATTTCATTCTTTTTCTTATTACGTTCAAACTCAGGATCTTAAAATGTATTCAGATTCACAGTGGTTAAATTTAGACATGACACAGAATATACATTTATGTTCTAAATTATGGTTGGGTTAAATTTTAAAAAGTATGATGAATCTTGAAGAAAACCAACCATAAGCTTATAGCTCTAAAATTCAAAAACACTAAGTTCTGCATGGAAAAAAAGAGATACTTCAAAAAAAATTTTTTTAATGCTGTCCTCTTAGTTTAGTTTATTAGAAACTAGCTCAGGCTGTTACAACCAAGTGAATGGAGGGTTTTTGGTTAGTTCTAACTTGGGTCTGACAGAAGAACTATTTTAAAAGTCAAATTGACTGAGAATGTGGGACTAACTTATGCCTAAAATTCCAGAAAACAAAGGAGAGAAATTCAAAAGCAAGATTATGCAATTTGTGAAACTTTACTTGAATTTAGTTCTGTTTAACCAACATAAACTTAATGGTATTAGCAAAGAAATGTGACAAGTATTCTGAGAAACTCAAGGTTAATAATAGTTTTCAAAAAGAGACCAAAAATTTTTAAAAGCTTACCATCTTTGTGTAGCACAGTGATTGATGGGGATAAATGGGGAAAGTTTGGGGAATATAGTATTTTAAAAATTATCAATATACCTTGCATTTGGAAAAAACACATAGTACATGGGCTTATATAACATAGAAAGAAGATATACAAAAAGAGGCTTAAGAAGATCCCAAAAATGGGTGATGAGGAGGAATTTTACTTTTTATTTTATATTCTTCCATGCAGTTAAAGTTTGCAATTTTCTCTGAGTATATGCATTACTTAAAAAGAAAAATAAGGAGCATTGTGGGCTATCTGGAAGCCTGGAAGATGGAGAACAGACTAGTGAGCCCCCGAAGAAGTTGCCAAAATGATACCCACACCAGTGAGGGGACTGACAGCTCCCAGGCATCCCTCAGCTTGTGAGTAACATCAGGGCCTGCCAGGTGATTGCCGAGCTGTAAGAACCACCCTGGGTCCCCGTGGCATGGATGAGCTTACTGTAGATGGCTGAGGCAAAGCAACAAGTTCTAATGATGGAGCCACAATTTTGAAACTTCTCAATGTCATTCATCCTGCAACAAAGACTTTAGTAGACACTACCAAACCTCAAGATGCTGAGGTTGGTGATGGCACCACCTCCGTGACCCTGCTGGCGGCAGAGTTTCTGAAGCAGGTGAAACCCTACATGGAGGAAGGTTTGCACCCCCAGATCATCGTCCGAGCTTTCAGCACAGTTACACAGTTGGCAATTAACACGATCAAGGAGATCGCTGTGACCATGAAGAAGCAAGATGAAGTAGAGCAGAGGAAGCTGCTGGAGCATGTGCCATGACGGCTCTCAGCTCCAAGCTGATCTCCCAGCAGAAAGCCTTCTTTGGTAAGGTGGTGGTTGATGCTGTGAAGATGCCGGATGATTTGCTGCAGCTTCAAATGATTGGAATCAGGAAGGTACAGGGTGGAGCCCTAGAGGAGTCTTGGCTGGTGTTGCAGTTAAGAAGACTTTTTCTTACACTGGATTTGAAATGCAACCTAAAAAATACAATAACCTCACAATCACTTTATTAAATGTTGAACTCAAGCTGAAAGCTGAGAAAGACAATGCTGAAACCAGAGTCTACACGGTAGAGGACTGGGGATGTGATCACCCAAGACTTCATGATAGGGACATAGTCTGTGCCAGTTGTGTGGCTGAGGATGACTTGAAGAGGACCATGATGGCCTGTGGAGGCTCAATCCAGACCAGCGTGAATGCTCTATTGGTAGATGTGCTGGGCCGCTGCCAGCTGTTAGAAGAGACCCAGATTGGAGGTGAAAGGTACACTTTCTTCACTGGTTGCCCCAAGGCCGAGACTTGTACCTTCATCCTCTACGGTGGAGCTGAGCAGTTCATGGAGGAGACTGAGCGGTCTCTGCATGACCCCATCACGACTGTCAGGAGGGCCATCAAGAAAGATTCAGTGCTGGCTGGTGCTCTATCGAGATGAAACTCTCTAAGTACCTTCGGGATTACTTAAGGACTATCTCAGGAAGACAGCAGCTACTGATTGGAGCATATGCTAAGGCCTTGGAGATTATGGCATGCACTATGTGACAATGCTGGATCTGACGCCACAAACATTCTGAGCAAACTATGGGCTCAGCATGCCCAGGGTGGCATGTGATATGGGGTAGACATCAACAATGAGGACATTACTGACAACTTTGAAGCTTTCATATGGGAGCCAGCTATGGTGTGGATCAATGCCCTGACAGCAGCCTCTGAGGCTGCGTCCCTGATCATGTCCGTTGATGAGACCATTAAGAACCCTTGCTCCACCATGGATACTCCTCCAGCTGCGGGCCAGGGCTTTGGCTGCCTCCCTTGAGATCCCACCCATCACACTGGCTGGCAGTTGGCTGCAAGTGTGCTTGCCCTCCTTGGCTTGGCTCATTGGTATTATGAAGAAGTGGTAATAATTGGTTCATTCTGTTCCCACTGGAGGTTATGTAAATAAAACTTAAGACTTAGATTTCAATTTGTAAATTAAAAAAAAAAGTGAGTTGGAGAGATGGCCCAGTGGTCTAAGTGCCTGCCTGGCCTAAGTGCAAGGACCAGGGTTGGATTCCCAGTACTGCATACTGTGCTGGTCCCAAAGCCTAGGAGCACCAAGCCAGCCACTGAGACCAAGCATGTTGGCACATGCCTGTAATCCCAGCACTGGGGAGGCTGAGACAAGAGGAGCACTATGAGGACAAGCTGCTTAAAGAGAACCTGTACCAAAAAGGATTAAAAGAGTTTTAAAAAGTAAACTGTGTATTTCTAAGTCCCCAGAGAGCTTCTTGTGCCCTTGAAGACAATATATGCGTCCCACTATGTGGTTCTCCTGCAAAGATGCCTGCCTCAGTTTCTCCTCTTCCTGTGTGCATGCCCCACTCACCAAGAGCTCAGCCTCTTCCCCTGCCCTGTGGCTGCCAGTGAGTGTGGTGCAGTGCCAATCCTGCATCCAGGCTACTCAGGGCAAGCCAATATCATGCAAGAAGCATAACTGCTGTGAGACTGTGTGCTGTGGCCACATAAAGAGGCCAGTTGGAAGACAGATTCATTTCTGTAACAAATTTCCCACGTTTGTGTGGCAGAAATCTCTTTTCTCCTAGTCTGGAGCCCAGGTGTCTGAGATCAAGGTGTTGGCCACACTGCCTCTGGATGCCCATGGAGAGAGTGTTTCCATGTCCCTTAGCTCCTGCTGCCATGGCTTGACTTGGATAATCTTAGCTTAAGGCAGGCAGCAAAGGTCAGCTCCCAGCTGATCCCTAAACTAGGAGAAATAAATCATTATTTCCAGCCATAATTTTTGGGACAGTTTGCTGTGCAGTACTGAGACCTGTGCCTACATTTCCAGCCATAGTAAAGAAAACTGGTATTTTTTTTTTTTTTTGGTCCTCATCAATATATTTCAGCTCGGCACATCTCAAACATTTCCCTCACATTAATGTTTCATAGTAAAATGGTACAGTTTTGCTTTCATCTGTCCCCTCTTCCACAATCTGCTTTTTAGTTTCTTTTTTCCTTCTTAGGCCAAAAAGTGGCCAAAAAAAATTCCAGAGTTTTATTCTAGCCTTTTCTTGCACTTATACATCTCCCAGGTTGTGTTTCAATAACATCAACCATACTGTGTGCACGTGGAAATCAGTCTGGACTGGGTCAGAATCCTGCAGGCCACGTGTTCCTGCGCAGTGCCACTCCTTGAGCCTCTGAGACGAAGACCCTAATGTCTGTCTTAGAGGAGAGCAAGGGCCGAGGGATTCCAGGCAGTGTGTAGTGTGTGGTAGGGTCGTAAGAAATACTAACTCTCACTTGCCAAGTCCTGTGTCGGCAGGAATAGAGTAACTTTTTTTCTTTGTGCCAGGAAACATTCTGAGAGGAAGAAAGAAAGAAAATTGTCTTGAAAGTTTGGAGACTTAGAGGACTTTGAAAAATACAAATCAGAGAATGAGCCAGTGAAGACTGACCCTGTGTAGACACAGAAATAGTACCTGTGACATTTCCAGGCCCTACTTAAAATCTGAACACATTCTCCCACATTTGCCTAGGATCTTATTTCTCTGAGCCCAGGATCTTTTTAAATATTACTTTGTTTATCACCTCTACACACACCTCCCTCTCTGGGATGTGTTTATTATTTATTCAGAGCCTTCCAGGACACGGGAGGAAAGGAGAAGCTGCAAAAATTCAATCACTCATATCATGGGACATACAGCAAGGACTGGATTCAAATCCTGGATCTGCCCTTTCCAAGCTGTATAACCCTGCTCAGAGGAGCTCAGTTTTGAACCTCATTCTCCTTGCCTACAGAACAGGATGATACTTGTTCACATAACCATAGTGCTACTGGGAGAGTTAAAGAAAAAACATGTAGAAAGTACCTGCTAGCCCGTAGCTGGTGCTCTAGCCACGTTTGGAAGGTGAAGGAATGGTCTGTGGGTCGTGCTCTGAAAGCACTCCCACCCCCATCTGTAGAGTGGGCAGAGATGAGAAAAAAGGAGAGGAAAGAGAAATCCTTTCATGTAAGTGCTCATTCAGGCCCAAGGGCCCCACACCCATGCATGAACGCTCTGCTATTCCATAGTGAGTATCTTCACTATGTAGCACAGACATACTAAAAGAAATGTTTTTCTCAAGTTTATAGGAATGAAGTATGTCAGGTGACACTCACATCCTTTAACACATCTCTCATGAGAAAGTGGCATCTATATCCCTTCCACATGAATCTTGGTGGTTCATGCATCCTTTAGCCAACGGTGTACTGTCTTCCTTGGTATCCATGAGGGACTAGTTCTAGGGGTCCCTTTAGAGACCAAATCCCAGTATGCACAAGTTCCTTATATAAAACGTCATGGTACTGTGTTTAACCTATGTATGTTCTCCTGCATACTATAAATCACTTCTATATTACCGATAACATCTAACTTAATATAAATGATATGTAAAGTGTTATACTGTATCATTTCAGGAATAATAATGAAGAAGAAAGTTTGTATGTTTAGAATGCATGCATTTTTTTTTTTAAAAAAACATTTTCGATGCACAGTTTGTTGAATCTGCAGATGTGGAACCTGTAGATACAGGGGACTGGCTGTGCTACAGTGTTTTGTACAAGGGACCTCAGCATCCTTTGAGTTTTGTTAGCCTTGGAGGTCCCAGAACTAACCAATCTTGCTCAGATGTGGGGGATGACGATGAGACTTCTGACACTAGGTGATGTGCCTGGATCTGCCGGGTTCTTTTAGGACACTCCCAACTGGGGTGAGAGAAGATTCAGGGGAGAAGACCCTCCTTGACTGCCTGCCACAGAGGCCCCAACAGGTGCCCCAACTTGTAGCCCCAGCAGAGTCCACAGCAGCCCCAGCTCCTCCAGCTGCAGCGGTGGCAGTGACCATGTCAGCATTCCAGCCGGATCAGCACTTCCCGCGACTGCAGTGCAGCCTATACAATCATGAGTAAACGTGCTGCTGTGTTCAACTACTGATGCTGGCAGTCATTTGTTACCCAGCCCTATTTGTAACCCCAACAGCTAGACCACTGAAATTGTGATGATGTGGGCAGTGGGCAGCCGTGACTCGGTCAAACAGTGCTGCCTTGAAGGGATTTGTATCTTGGCTGGCCATATGTCCAACTAAGAGATGGGAGATCCAAAATTTTGTGAAATCTCCATTTTTTAAAATGCTGGTTACCAGTGAAAATGTGTTGAAAGCCACTTTGTTTATTGTGCTACAGCTGTGTGTGTGGTGATAGGGCCAGGGGCTGCCAGTTGCTGCATCTGTTGTCCATGGCAGTGAGAGAAAGCTATGGGCCTAACCCCATCAAGCACCTCCCCAGGCACCACTCTGCCCCTAGGATTCACCCCTGACTCCCAGCTGCAGTCAGGCATCTTGTACAGCAGGTAGCACCCTAAAGCCTGACCTGAGCAAGCACTTGTGTGATCCCACCTCCGAGCCAAACAAACCGCCTCTTGTTTTTCTGGTGGCTGCAGCTTGACCCATTTAAGGCTGACTGCAAAATTATGATTAAGAGGGTGTTGTGCCTGGTATTTGATTGACAGGAAATGATAGAAGTTGGAAGGAGAAAGGATGAAAGAGGAGAAATTCCTGGAGGACAAAAGTTCATTAGTTTTCCTTTGAAACCAATTTAAAAGCAAAACAAAACAAAACAAAAAATAAATAAATAAAAGCAAAACCAATCATATCAACAAGCGTCTCAGTGAATTTTTAAGTGTTTTTGGGGAAGTAAGCCCCCAACTTTTTCTTTCTGTTTCTTAATTAGTGCATGTTTGTGATATGGAACGGTCTCTTTCTTGCTGGCGTAGGTACACATATACATCAGTTTTGATAATTTTCAACCCCTATATTTCCAGCCCCAACCTTCAACCCCTATTCTTTTCCCTTTTTCTGAGGGTCCTTTCAGTTGTTTGGGGCTATTGCTGAGGATATTTTGCTTTGGGGGTGAATTCACCTTTTACTATGGAGGAAAAAAGCACGTATCACTTAGCACCAGTTGACTGCAAACTCTCTTCAGGACTGAAATCAGAGCTGCCGGCCCAGTGCCAAAGACAAGGGACCTTTGTGTCTATGGGTGAGAGGCAGGATGACTCAGCAGCAGGTGCCAGTCATGGGTGGAGAAGATGTTGTCCAGCTGGAGACAACTTTGCCAAAAATGGCACAATGTCGCTGACAAATCAGGCACTTGTGGTGTCTCTTGACCTGAACTCTCCTTTACTTATGAGGTTACCCTGAAAGTGTTCAGTACAGTATGTTTAAAGATGGTTAATATTTAATCATTTACATTGAGATTATTTTGGAAATGAAACAAAGGGAAAGTGATGAAATGTTTCTCTTCTACCTTGGTAATCTCACATGAGCTTATTCTCCTATGTAAGCAGTATAATCTAGTGAATGTGTATTGTCTAGACATACTTATACATGGATGTGAAGGCTCACTCTACACACTAGCCTAGACTTGTTTCCATGTGACAACATAATCAATGTAGGGCACTCCCACATTGCCTCAGCTATTTACTTGTATGTCCTCATTCTTTCCTGTATTTACACAATGTTCCCTTTTATATGCCTATCATAATACACTTAATTAGTTGCTTATTGGTGAGCAATTACATTGTGTCCATAGTAACTTTCTTTTAAGTAGAGTATATTCTGTGATATCTGTATAAATGAATTCTGATTTGGTCTTTGGACTGATTAATCAGTATGTCTTAAATCTTCTTCTCTTATTGCTGAGACAAAATACCTGATGCCCAAAATTAAGGAAGGAAAGGCTTATTTAGCTCACAGTTGGATATGAATTTTTCAGAGTGTTTCACAAGCATTCAGATGGCTATAAGCTAAGGTTTCATAGCTTTTTTTTCCCCAGAAAATAATTTAATAGCTACTTTTAGGGTTAGAGGCTTAACCATGATCACAGCCATAAAAACATCCCATCAGATTCCTACTGCATGTTGATGTCCAGGACAAGCACTATGATTGCTAGAAGGCCAGGCTTCTTTCAGCCTGTGTCTTTGACCAACCTGCCAGGAAGGATAAGAATTCTATCATGCCAATCCACTGGCGACCTAAGATTCTCCTCTTGTGATGTCTGGCATCACTTTATCACACTCCAATAGTGTGACCCATACTTGCTGAATAGCAGATCTTCAGATTCTGATGTTGAAGGAGAGAGTTGCTTCAGGCCTCGAGGATTGCTGGAAAGGTGTCAAAGAACCTGGGCTGATGTGGGAGATTAACTTCAGCTTTTCAGAAGTTAATCCTTTGATCTAGGGCCTAGATCTAATTTTTACTTAAGACTTAACCAAATTTATCTAAAATTCTATAGGGGAAAACAGAGACATCTTGACTGTTAATGTAAACATAATCCTGAATGTTTAACTGACTGACTGACTGACTGTCTGATGGAAGGTTTGGTGGAGGGAGGGTCTGACGGCCTGGAGCACTGGCTCTTCATCTTGCCTTGTCCTGGCTTACGTAAGGGAACAATGGGGGTCCAGGAAGCACACCTGTCATCTTCGAAGTCTAGCAAGAACCTCAGCTGGACCAATATGCATTGCTCAAATCCAATTGAAAGAATAAAGAAAAGTCTTAGCCAGCTCTGTACATGTCATTGAAGAATCACTTTGTATCTGTATACACAAAATAGTTAGGATAGATATACAGCTACTTTCTCTTAATTCAATGAGAAGAAAGATTTGTACTAATAGTGTTTGGATAGGATATCATGTCTGCATCTTGTACTATGAATAACCACTATGAAGACAACAATATGCAATGTATTAATTATTGAAACTGTCCTACTAATCGGTTTTGAAACTGTCTCATTGCTATTTGTTTCTCAATAAAATTAATAAAATTTTTTTAAAAAATACATGGAAATAAGGTCAGGCTCAGCCAAAAATGAGAGAATTGTTCCTCTTCTGAGGAGAATCATCCAGGTGGTGCTCCACAAACCCATTCTGGGGAATACAGACAATTCAATGATGAACAGTTTTTAGCTTTACCTTATGCTTCTAGCTCTGCCACTATGGGAGCACATGACCAGTTCTGTCATCACTGCAGGTCAGCAAGCTTCTTGTAACAACAGCAGCATCTTGCCCAGTGATTAGAGTTTGAGGGCAGGGTTAACAAGGAAGCTGGGGGTGAGAGCTCAGCTACAGTGTCCCTTTGGGGTCTGCAGGTTGAAAGAAAAGCTTTAGATTCTAATAACCTAGTAGGCACTAGACTGTCTCACCCATGAGGAGACATCCTTGACTCTTCCATGAATTTCCCCAAGCATACACAGTTGGTAGGTTGTGGCCCTCAGTTTTGAGCCCAGCTCTGCCTGACAACTATGTCTTATTCTTTCCTCAGCGACACAACAGTGGGGGGATGCTTTCTTCCCCAGGGCTTTTGTGTCTGTAGCTTCTGTGTCAACTTCTGTGTCAAGTTGACATAGTGGTGATACGTCTTGGCACAATATAATGTGGTGCTTTGGTATATTTACATATTGGTGTTGATCAGCTCAAAATAGGTTATCTTTTTTTTTGGTATTTAGTACTACAGGGTCTCACTACACAGATCAGACCGTTAGTGACTCTCGTTTTCAGCCTCCCAAATGCTGGGATTATAGGTGCACACCACCATGCCCAGTCTCAATCATCATCTCAACATGCCCCGGGGGTGGGACCAGCATGGCATGCCAGGGATTGAACCTTAGCGCCTGTGTCTGTCTAAACAGGAACTTTAATCCACTGAGCTATCTGGCCGGCCCTCAAAATAGTTTATCTATTAACTCACATATTTGTCATTTCTTTGTGTTAAGAACATTCAAGATGCTCCTCCCTTTCAGCTTTTTTTTTATTCTGTTGTACAGCATTGTGAATTGCCCTCACTTTCTGTGTACTCCTGTCTGACTATAACTGTGCACAAGAAAGCCGCTGTCTCAGTTACTCTTCTTTCATTGCTGGGACAAATATGCTACATCCAAAATGAAGGAAGGAAAGGTTTATTTAGCTCACAGTTACAGGAGGTTTTAGTCCATACTCAGCTGGCTCCAAGGCAGAGGAGCACACGGCAGAGGGCAGCAGTTCATGGCAGCAGAGACAGCAAAACAGCAAGAGCAAAAAGGGAGGAGTAACAGCAACAATGCCAACAGAGTCTCTCTCTTACGTTGTATTCAGGCTATCCACACCAGGCTGGGTGTAGTACTCACACCCATAATCCAAGCAGTACTATGAGTCATAATCCCAGCAGTACTCAGATCCATAATCCCAGCCTTGGAACATTAATTAATTACAAACTCTAGAACTGCGCCTCAACGACTACATGAGACTTTGAGGGGAAAAATACACACAAACTGTAACAGTAGTCCTACCGCCTTTCCTTGCTCTCTGGTAGCCATCATTCTGCTTGCTGATCTTATGGGTTTAGTTTTCTGAGATTCCCTACATAGGAGAGAAATCATGTGGTATTTTCTGTATCTGGCCAATTTGATGGCCAACTCTATTCATATTGTTGCACATTAACAGGACTTTGTCCTTTTTAAGATCTGAATAATATTCTATTGCATATATAACATGTATTTCATTTTCGTTCTGGACTGATCTGTCAGTGGAGACCTCAGTTGATTATATATCTTGGATATAGTAATAGTGGTACAGTAAATATACAAGTACAGTTATCTCTGGTGTACTGATTTCATTCCGTTTGGATGCACAGTAAAGGTACTCCTAGATCACATAGTTGTTCTTTTTTAATTTTCTATGAGAACCTATACAGTGTTCTCTGGAACAGCTACACTGATCGCCACCCTCACCAGCAGTGTGGACCCATTTCTCATGTGCTCACTGGCATCCATCCTTTTTTGGGGGTCTTTTTTATTATATCCTTTTTGGCCAGGGTGAGATAAAATCTCATGGTTTTGATCTGAATTTCCCTGATAATTAGTGGGATAGAACTGGCTGTTTCCCCTGCACATGTTGGACATTTCCAACTCTTCTTCTGAGAGCTATCTGTTCTGATCATGTTTCCTCTTTAAAAGTGAGGCTATTTTTAATCACTATTTTAATATGTCATTGTTGTCTTCCAAACTTTCCACTTTCCAAGATTTATAAGGGAGGGAGTTTCACTAATTTTCCGATTATAATGGTCTTGAGTCTTGCCAGAAGCTGATAAAACTAAATGCAAAGTGGACAGAATAGGTTGTGTTACTTTTAGAGCAGGCAGGCATTAATAATATAAAAACAAATGGAGAGGTCTTTCACGAGACCAAAAGCATGCATCCTTGTTTCAGTATTGGAAGACATATCTTAGGGGCAGGTTAAAAGTTTACCATAATACACTTTGAGTATCTGTTCAATTTCAAATCCAGGATCGATAAGCCTTATCAGAACATTTTTATGACTTCAAGGAGGTTATCACCATCTTAATATAGTGATGAAGACAAAATCCAGATCTCAGGAGAGGCCAAAACACAGCAAACAAATTAACATCTGTTAGGAATGACTTAGTCCAATCTTCAAGGTCAACATATTCACAGATGTCAGTGTCTGAAGGGAGAGATGATAATCACTGACCCTTCAAGCTTCTGGCACTTGGAAGGCAGCTGCGGGGGAGATAAGGAGCATTTTGTTGAGATAGCAAATTCATGTTCGAGTGCATATTTGCTGAATTTTTCTTTTAATAGGAGGAAATGCCAAACAAAAGTTAACCATGACCTTCCTGGATGGAAATAAAATGGATTACTGAGGTCCTCCTTTCCTACCACTGTCTTCAGAATTACAGTTCAGGTCTTTGACAGAGATTAGCTGCATGTTCTTCCTTTAATGTATTATCCTGAGGAGAAATAGGGAAGAGCAAGACAAGTAGAAAAAGTAAGAGGCCAGAGGAGAGGTGCATAGCAAATCAACAGTGGTCATTTGTTGTTGTTGTTCTTCCTTACATTCATTCCTTTTTATTTTTTTCTTTTAAAGAGAATAAAAAGGGGCTGGGGGGATAGCTCAGCAACCTAAGTTCCTGCCTGGAAAATGCAAGGACCCAGATTTAATCCCTGGTACTCCATGCCATGCTGGCCCCAGAGCCAGGTATGGTGGCACGTACCTGTAATCCCAGCACTGGGGAGGCTGAGATAGGAGGATCATTAGAAGTCCAAGCTGCACAGTGAGGCCCTGTGCCAAATAAGTAAAGAAATAAAAGATTTAATTTTTTAATTAAAGAGAATAGAAACAGGAAAAAACATTAATAATGATACAGAATTTTAAAACAAGATGATAGGAAATCAACCATGGTTGTTACGCTGCATATCGTTATTTTCAAAGTAGTCCAGGTTACCAAAAACATAAGAGTGCAAAATTGGTCACAAGACTAAAAAAGAATAAAACAATTTAAGCTTTCACTTTTCTTTTCAAAAGGCCTGTAGCAGTCAGCAGTACAACTATCCAAGCTATCCTGTGTATATCTGTATATAATATTCCTTCCTTTTCTCTTTCTTTTCTCCTTTCCCTCATCTCAGCTGTTCCTTCCCTTTGAACAGACTCTTTCCCTTTCACAGTATCTATTGTACTTTTCAGATTTTATTTACTCTTTCAGGTTTTCACATGAGGGAGACGAAACAATGTTTATCCATGTGGGTCTGATTTGTTTCACTTATGAGTATGATCTCTAATTGCATCCATTTGCTTATAAAAACATCAAGTTTATCTTTTTTATAGCTGAGTGATACTCTATTGTATAAAAATACCACATCTTTCTTTATCCATTCCTCTGTTGATGGGCCTTTGGGTTGCTTCCAAGATTTAGCTATGACAAATTCTTAATAAAGTCTATAAACTGGCTGGGTGTGGTGGCACATGGCTGTACTCCAAGCTCCCTGGGAGTGTGAAACAGTAGTACTGACAAGTTTGAGACCAGCCTAAACAAAGTAGTGAGGGTCTGTCTCAAAAATAAAACATAAAAAATGAAAAATAAAAAGGAATAGGGGCATAGCTCAAAGTGAAGGTCCTGGGTTTGAATATTAGTATCTTAAAAAATTCTATAAACCTAACACTTTTCCCAAATCAGGTCAGCAGTTGAATTTCTCATTGTAACATAGGTCTGGATTTGGATTTTTTTTAAAAAGAAAACAAAAACAAGCACTTTAGTACCTGCCAACTGTATCCTCTACAGGCTATCATCTTTGAAGCTAAATGTTATGGTTTGTGTCTAGGTGTCCCCCAAAAGCCCTGTGCAGTCATGGGTGACTTCTGAAGTTTGTGATTGATTATTGTGGGTGTGGATGCTGCACCTGCCCTAGGTCAGGTAATTTGCATTTCAATGTAAGGAGGAAAGAGAAGTTAGCTGCTTGAGCTTCTGCTACTCCTTCTTTTGTGCTCTTGTCTTTGCTGCCCTCCATGAAAGGCTGCTGTCTGTCCTGTGCCAGGTTGCCTTGGAGCCAGCTGAGTATGGACTGAAACCTCCAGCATCTGTGAGCTAAATAAACCTTTCCTTCCTTCAATTTAGGTGTCAACTATTTGTCCCAGCAACTAGAGAAGAGTAACTAAGACACTTAATAAATGTCCACTGGTAAAGTCCTGCAGAGGGGAGCTCTCTGTTTTGTTCTACCATCCACTCTCAAGGCAAGGAGTGCAGAAACACTACCTCTGGGGCCACCCTGACTGCTTGTGGTACTTCTCTCTCAAAGGGTAGTAAACTAGCCCCTAGAATGTAATGACCCTCCTCAGCAGAGAGCCTACTGTACAAGATAGGACTAATGGGTAGTCTTTTAAGGAAGCTGATCTATTGGAGGAGAAAGGCAAGGCTCTGCTGTCTATCTTTTCATTTTGTGGAAGAATCAACCAGCACAGAACACACTTGTGAGATGCTGGTGTCTGTTAGAACTGGTTTGCTAGTTACCTTTTTGCCAGTTAAGACTGACTTGACTTTTGGCTGGGATGCAAGGTCAGAAGCCCTGTGCTGGTGCCAGCTGCATCTCCACACTGGCCCCGAATTTGAGAATTATGGAATGCAGTTAGTCAGAGCTTCACTACAGGGTTGAGGACAGCAGAGGGTTTCATTGCCTACAGATTAAAACGATCCATTCAAAGTCCCAATATGACTGCACTCAGCACACAGTAATTAGCTAAGGCCAGGAGCCATGGCCAGAGTTCTGCTGCTCTGCTTGGGCAGACAGTATAGAAGAACAGGCAGAGCCCAGTGTTTCAGATGCTAACTCTGTTACTTATTGGCTGAGTAACTTTGGGGTATCCAACCCCTTTAATTCCTAGTTATTCATTTCAATGAGAATATTATCAGAGTGTCCTAATAATTTTGCAAAGTGATGTACTGCCATTCAAGGCAAGACCCTCAAGGAACAGAAGCATCTCTGTTTTAGACTATAACTGATCTGTGAGGAAAATTTCCCACTATACGTCCCAATCCCTAATTGGCATCTCCTCTTGCTACTGGGACACTTCCAAGCAAGCTGTCCCTGTCAAATAGCCAGCAGTCTATGGAAACAAGCCATTGGATGAATTCTCATGCTTCCGCCTTGAAGGAGGAAAAGCACACCTTCTAAGCTCTGTGTGGAGAAAGCCTGCCAGGGCCAAGTTTGTCTTATTCTGAAGTTCAACATTCCTTTTCCTACAGAAATCTGTTAAAGGCCTCCCGAGGTCACAGCCTCCAGTGATAATGAGTGAGCAGTGATATGAGTTTTGTGTGACATGGCCTCTGCCCCCTGGCAGCCTCAGAGCCTTCATTTTACAGGGAAAGAATGGCTTCCTTTAACCCCTTTCTGAAGACTGGATGAAAGTCACTAGCTGCTGTGTTAAAGGGATGGTTGTGTGCTTCATGATGGGGTTAGGAATTAAGCTAGCTTTTGACATAAGTTAGTAATTCACTAGTAAATACATATAATTATTGGGAAAAGCCTTCGTAAACTTTCACTTATAAAAAATACGATGATTCTCTTGATAGTGAGAACCCTAAGACTTGTCTTAAATTGCCAAATTAAAAAGCAGAAGTGGACAAAATCGGATTGATCTCAAAGTCAAGAAATGGTACTTTTTGATTATTATTTTCCTCTCCACTCTGTTTTTTCCCCACTGAGGTTTCTATATAGGCATTAGAAGACAGTGACCCCCTTTTACAGATTCCCATTTATAACAACTATTCTGCTATGAGAAAAGCAGAGTAAAGAAGAGGCTAGTCTTTTGAACTTTGGTCATATGCCAGGTTCTGTGGTACTGTCTTGAATTCCTCACCTGTAGAATATATCAGTCTAATAATAGCTTGTGCATGTTTTTTAGTTATGGGTAGCATTAACTGAGAACTATGCTTGAGTCTAGTGATTCAAGTATGCGTTTAGGGTTGACTCTGTCTTCACCATCCCCAATGTCTGAGTAGTTCAGTGCCCCTAAGCCCCTTCTTTTTGCACTAGGTCAGTCTTCTATTAATAAAAAGCTACATGAATTCATCCTTACTAACTGGGAAATGACTCATTCTCTTTGGGTGTGAGTTGTCCCAAGCTTTGTGTTTGATTGAGATGGAAGCCATGCAAAATGGTACTTAAAGATGGTGATTTCAAGAATGAAACAACTGGGGGAATCAGATGTTTTGGGTGGAGGAATTGAGAGGGTGGGCAGAGTGAGCTTCTGACAGCATACGTGGTTGTCCTCATCAGTGGTGAGGACAGCAATGGCTGAGAGCTGTGTTGTCAGGTTCTCTCTAGGAGGGCTGGGTGTGCACGCTCTTCTGAAGATGCTTCAGGGCTCGTCCATGAGGGGGCACTAGTACTCCAAGTTGCCTGTGTGAAGTGTTGTCTGAGAGCCCTTCAGCCTGTGACTTCCGGATCATTTAGCTGCTTGTACCATGTCCTTGGCTGTGTGTCCTCAGAATCACACACAGGGATCCTGAGGGACTCTGTCCTTTTACTCATCTCAGTCTCTCAGTGGTCTCCAGATTCTGGCTGTCAGTAATAAAGAGACTGCTCAAATATGGAAGGCTGACCATCAGGTGCAATGGGTGTTTGTAAAATTAGGATAAAGTCTGTGACTCAATATTGCACCAGAAAGGGGCAGTGGGGTCCCCTGGGAGGATTTCCAAAGGAAGTAAGTGGGACCTGCTAGTGGGAGGGCAGTGGAGAAGGAGAGAGCAGACCATCTCCAGTAACAGGAACATTGTCTTGTGCCCCTCACTCAAAACTAAGAAGTCTTCTGCCATGAAATCAAAGAAGAGAGCTGAGGACCAAAACACATAGAGGCTTGGAAGTGGAGCCAACAGTCCATCTTAGCTCAAACTGAGCGCTCAGTGAAATGCCCACTACTCATTAGACTCGTTCCCATGATGCCATCCTGTTTTATGTTCTTTATAACATTTATTACTTTCTGAAATTATCCTATTGCTTATTTATTGCCCATCACTTTGTTAGAATGCAAGAAACTCTACTAGGGCTGGCGGACCTTGGTGCTCTTGTTCACAGATCGGCTTCTACTCCTGGAAACAGTGTCCCACACAGTAGTTACCAGTGGGTGTCAGGAAAGTGAATGAAAAGGCCTGGAGGTGTCAGAATTTACCAAAGATGTCCAAGTGGATGTGTTCAATCAATCACTTCTGAGAAAACTAAGGGCATTTCATAATTCATAGTACAATGTGCTCTAGTGGGTTTTGAATGTGGGCAAGCTGAATGGATTGCTTTTCTTGACCAAGGTGACTACGTGGTCATTTCAGTAGCAGTGTGATGTCTGCACACATATGTCACATATATTTACTAACTCCTTGATTTATACAGTCATTGTAGAAGTTGTATTTATATGTAAGCTGATTTGTCCTAGACTTTGGACTGAGTAACAACTTACATGGGAAATTCATAGAGAATTATATGTGCTACTGCCTCTCCTGTGGAAAGACGTGATCACATGGCCAACACTTCACAGGAAATCACATATATCTTTATTTTTGGATTCAAGAGATTTGATCATTATGCATATAAAATATCAGGTAGCTCTAAAATTGAACAATGATCTTTCATTTAATTCTGTTTGTGAGGTAATGTGTCAGAGGTGATGTGACTTTACGTATCCCTGGCTTGGAGATCAGTTGTGGTGGAGCCACAAAATGGATTTTCCATGGGTATTATGAATTGCTTCTGCTTTCTAATTTCAGTATCAAATGTAATTGAACAGTCCTGCATGGCAGTACAGGAGCAATGCATTTTTTGAGTAACT
>NW_004524687.1:7045525-7047484 GCF_000260255.1 Octodon degus
CAGTCTCAATTGCCATCTCAGCGTGCCCTGGGGGTGAGGCTGGCACAGCACGCCCTGGGATTGAACCCCCATGCCTGCTTGCAGGTGCTTTAATCTGCTGAGCTATTTGGCTGGCTCTTTACCATGGGTTTCGTACTGGGTTAAGACTAAGAAGAGCCCTTAGCATGACTGTTTGAGGATGTTCCACTGTTTTGAGAAAACATAACTGTATCCTTTTAGTTCCAGCTAAAGAAAACTCAAATTGGCTGGAGCAAAAAATAGGAACTTACTTTCTCACATAACTGGGAAGTTTGAGTCGCAAGCTAACATGGGGTATTACTGTATTTTAAGATTCAAAATGAGACACTTGGGTTCAGCACTTTTGTGTTTCTGCTGAGCTCTGCTGTCCTCCCTGTGTTGGCTTCCTTCTCAGGTTCTATGTGGATCAATCCTCCAGGGCTCAAGCCTGGAATAGTAAGCCAACACGTCTTTCTTCTCTCTCAAGCCAAAGATCTCTAGTGAAACCTGATCAGACTGGTTAGCATAAGCTGCCCAAGCAGGAATAGGCAGATGCTATCTCAAACTCTGAGAGTGGAGGAGGCTGACCAGAAGACAACAAATGACCACATGCACAAGGACAATGATTAGGATGTAGAAGTAAACAATGAATATTATACAAATAGCTTAGGTCTGCAATGATTTGAGGTTTGGGAAAAGAGTTTGATGTAGTTGGAGACATGGAAATGTGTTGCAAAGGACAGAGACAAGCTGCACCTTCTCTGAGTGCACCATGGACCTGGATGGCCCCAGAAATTTTCCTCCACGACAAAGCAGGCAGCTCAGCAGGGCAGAAACAGCTTTTTCTGCATGGGAGAGGCCCTAGTGATTCAACCTTCACCTGAGTGGCAGACACTAAACCTTTCTGGGATATCATTTCTAAAAGGAAGCTCTCATATCCTCAGCTAATTTATTTTTACGCTTCCCTTTTTATGGACCTGCCCATGAGAAAACAGTAATAAAAACATTCATTAATAAACAGGGCTTCTCTGGTTGCATCATGGTGGTTCTTGTGTTATGAATTGCTGCTAAGAAATTAGATGTGGTGCCAGGCTTGAATATAAACCACCTTTATCTTGTCTGTTGGAATTGGGCAACAACACATGTCAATACTGACCTGCAGCCGATGCTCCACATTAGGTTATCTGGAGTCTACAGAATTTGGATTCTCATAGAACTGTTCAATACTCTGACAGTCTATTTCTGCATCAAGTTTTTATAAAAGAAAGATAATCAGGAAACACAGGACTCTGTAAAGTGGATGCTTCCAAGTATCTTCTCACTTCTAGGTGCTGAGAGAGATGGGAGATGATGATTCTTTCTCCTTTCACTAATGTGGTGGAATCATTGGCTTGTTTAACTCTGTATTGGTAACATGAGTTCTTTCCTGCTTTCTCTTCCTGAATGTGCTATGACTTTACCTTTTTAAGTCTCAAAGAAGTTCTCAAAAAAATCTGTATATCTTTACTTTTTCCTAGAAAGCCTTTCTCTCCTCCTAGTGTTTTAAAACATATTTTTGTTTAATACATATTAATGTTCTAGGTATTTTTATATGACTACTGAATTACCAGTAGCAACGAAACCCAATGACTAAATGCAAGTTAAAGTTTTACAAGTTAGAATAGGGTGAAGCTCAACAGAAGATTCATTCATTGAACAAATATTGATTGAGAATGCTTACAATTTAAATGTTGGTTCATTATTGGTTAAAACATTTTTGTGCCTAAATTTAAAGGGTTTTATGTTTAAAAGTATTGACCAATTGGAATATACAGATATACAACATACTTAGAAAAAAATCAAGTCCATTATCATCTGCTGGAACCCCTGCTCATTTGATGAAGGTAGAGTCTCAGATAATTAACCTGCCATAAGAAAGGGGAAATGTTCAAAATGAATGATTTTGTGAAATTTTAATAGCTA